>NW_017306353.1:298106-330212 GCF_000935625.1 Nanorana parkeri | reverse complement strand
ATCTCTCTTTCTCTTCTTTCTATTTATATATGCCTGGCTGGGCTTTATAGAGCTTTTATCCCCACACAAAGCCTGCCTTTCCTCCATGCGCCCCTCAACAGCCACAAGAGGAACACAGTGTCCTTTCTCTCTGTCCCCTTGGTAACATTGTGAAAATATATCCCCCTTCCCCACCACTCGACCCTGGTCATGACCAGGGACAAGCTTGTCTAAGTTGGAATTTATTCTGACGTGTCCCCCCATGCAAGATCTCTCAAGATGATTATTGTTCCTCTCTACAGTTGGACGCATATGTCAAGAGATGATGTGAACATTTTTGCAAGGTGCTCTGAATGAGGCGCGTCAGAATTTGTTTTCCAATAATTGCTTGTTTATTGAAAATATAAGCAGCTCTGCTTTCAATAGGAGAGATTAGATGCTACAGTATTAGAGCTTGGAAGCTCTTTTTGTTTTCTGTGGCCCCATTCAGAAACATTTCTTTCACTTCCTGTCCCACTGACAACACTGCAACCAGGACAGGAAGTGAATGGAAATCACTTGCACAATGGCAATTACAAAACTTTTTATTAGTATTGTAGGGCAAGTCTAAAACCTCCATCAGCTTTGTTTTGCTCTCTATGACACCATTGCAGTTTTCCCCTCATCTTCCGTCCCAGTAACTACATTGTCACCAGGGCAGAAAGTTACAGCTGAACTCCCGCTACAAAAACCTTCATTCAAATATATTCCTCAATAGCCAAAAATGATATAAATCCACTTCGTGTGCACCAAATGCCTTTGCAAACACAGATATTACCTTCCAGATGTAGTGGTGACATCATTACTGTGATGCACATAGCCGGTGCAGAGAGTAGAGCTGTGGGAGGGGTCCAGTAAGCCCCACCCACTACAGACTGTTTGCAGAAAAGTACAGAAGGGGGTGGAGACACATGTTGCTCATGTTTTTTTCAATAATGAATCCAGATCAAACAAATATACATTTGTCCATTATTTCTTTATATTTTTGCCCAAGAACTTACGGTCACCATGTTTCCAAACAGCTCCAACTCTCTCAGCTTGGCTTCCCTGAACTTTCTGTCCAGTACAAGATCACAAGGGACAGAGCAGACTCCAGCAGCTGTCAATCTACTAGCTTCGAGAAGGGAAGAAGGAAGAGTGGGGAGCAGGGTGCAGGGGAGTGTCTTGTCTTGCTGTTTCTGTGTGTGCAGACACACAGAGCTTACTTTCACAATCAAGGGTGGCTCCATAGGACCCTGCTAAGGAAAGGAGCCACCCTTAAACAGGAAGTCAGGACCAGTGCTCAGGGGACCAGCTGATTCTGCAGGAAACTAAAACTTTAAACATCAAGGAGCAGCTTCCATTGTAAGTGATTTAATCAGCATTTGAAATAGCTTAAAAACCTTTTGTCTTTAATATCACTTTAAATAATTTTATAATTGCATTCATCTGCATTCTTTATGCCTGGAGTTCACACATTTCTTCATGGAGCTTGGCTTTGCTTCCTTTGCAATGTTCCTGTTTCACACACATTTGGGCTGCTCCCTCTAATTTCCACTGTGGAGGAGCGATCCGTGTGGGCCAAGCACTGGCTTTTGGTGCATATATTGGGGGAAATGGGTGTGGTTACGGGGGCGTGGCCACTAAAGGGTGTGGCCACTGAGGGGCGCTGTAAAGCTTTCTCGCACAGGGCGCCTAAAGGCCTAAGGCCGGCCCTGGCTTTAGATGTTCTCTATCTGTATCCAGCAGCAATGGAGATGAATTCCTTACTTGTAGCAGTGATTTCATGTGATTGCTACACTGAGGATAAAAGCAGAATATTCTCTTTTACTTTACAAAGGAAATATTCTACATAAAGCATGCAAGGAAAAAGAAGATGGATGAATGTCACTGAGAGGGGCAGTCCACCCAAAATGTACATAGTCGAACATGCTCAGCATGTGCGGCCGACCCGAAGTGCAGAAGGTGTTCGACTCAACCGATCCAACATCTGGATCGGCTAAGCCGAACCTCCGGCAGGCTACTTACTGCTGTTCGGTCTATTCTCATAGATGCCGAACAGCAGAGAGTGAATAGCCGAATGCCGCTGGTCCCTCTATGGAACCGAGCAGAATAGAAAAATAGTTGAAAAAGTTGAAAAAAAATTAGAAAACGATTGTGCGGAGCTAGCAGTGACAGCTAGCTCCGACCAACTGTTTTCTATTGGCCGAGCGGTTCTGCTGCCGTCAAAAAAAAAAAAAAACACACCATAGGAATGCATAGCTAGATTCCTATTGGCTATTTCACTATGCAATAGCCAATAGCAAGTTAGTGATTGCACCCGTCCTATGTTGCTGTCAATCACCAGAGGGGGACCTGATGGGGAACTGCAGGTCCCCCTCTGCTGATTGACAGCAGCAGTGGGCAGATGCAATAGCTAGTTTGCTATTGGCTATTGCAAATTGAAATAGCCAATAGGAATCTAGCTATGCATTCCTATGGTGTGTTCTTTTTTTTTTTTTTTTTTTCTGACAGCAGCCAACGGCTCCGATGTCAGAAGAAAAACAAAATAAAAAAAAACTGAGTAGGGAAAGGTTTACTTTGCTCGACCAAGCAGAGTGAACCTTTCTGGGAGAAAGTGTTTCTCTCCCAGGCAGCCGGCAGCCTATTAGACTCCAAGAGCGTCCAGGGGAGGAATGACAGATGGCGTTCCCGGTTACCTGGTTACCATCTTCGGGAGCTGTACGGGCTCTCGAAGCTACGGCTAGATCCTTTGGCAGCTTAATGAATAGACCCAATAGTGTCTGTGAAGGTTCTCATACATCCAAGTCATGTTATATCTGAAAAAAAATAAGTCAAGGCAACTGGACATTTTTCTTGAAGACACTGGACATCCAACCAGCTTTCTCAATTCAGAATTACTTTTCGCTCCAATCCACATAATCTGGAAATCACAACCAGCCAGGTGTTGATTGCATTTGCATAATTGGAGTCTAGGAGGTTTTATTAATCTAATCAGATAAGATTAATCTAACCCCCCCCCATCTCTATTCAAGCTTGGCTTCTCCATTTTTACATAAATAACCTCTTTTACACCACTTTTAAAGCAGTCCTCCTCCCTGTCTAGATTGCGTACTTCACTGTCTTCAAAGGAGTGGCTTTTTTTCCTTTAGATGCAGGTATCCTGCTGAATCCTGACCAGAGGGTTTTGCTCTTCTATGCTGTGCCACACGCTGGTGTAGCTGCTGTTTTGTTTCACCGACATACAATTCTGAGCATTCCTCACTGCACTGAACTGCATACACAATGTTGTTCATCTTGTGTTTTGGCATTGGGTCTTTTGGGTGAACCAGTTGTTGCCTCAGTGTATTGCTGGGTTTAAAGCAGACAGGGACAGGGATTTACAGATATAGTTACATAGTATTTGAGGTTGAAAAAAGACACGGGTCCATCAAGTTCAACCTTTGTGTGCGTGCATGCGTGTGTATAATAGTCCCTGTGTTGTCTAGTATTTAGGTGTACCTTTAACCCTGTATGTTGCGGTCTCTTAAGGTGCCCATACACCATGCGATTATGGCCTCAGGGGGGCGGGCTTTCGATGATCGCAAGTACGATCTACCTACAAAAGTCTTGCGATGGTTGTAAGGTGTAGTGCCACCTTTAGGATGGAATCTAATTGATTTTTAAACAAATCAATATTCTTTGCAGATACCACTGCTTGTGGCAGAGTTCCAAAATTTAACTGAAGCTCTAACTGAAAAGAAGCCGCTACGCCCTTTGTGGATAAATCTTTTCTCCACCAATTTTAGGTGGTGGCCTCTAGTCCTTGTTACAGAGTTTACAGTAAAAAGTTTAGTGCCGATGTTGCCATCACCACTGAACATTTTGTACAACAAAATCATGTCCCCTCTTAATCTCCTCACTTCCAGCGTGAACAAGTTTAAATTTAGCAACCTTGTCTCGTAGTCTTGATCTTGATAGCCCCTTAATTATCTTGGTTGCTCTTCTTTGGACCTTCTCCAGCTCAAGAACAGCTTTTCTGTGGACTGATGTTATGTTGTTTGGAAGATGCTGGAGAGTTTCAAGGAACTGCCCCCCTGGCTGTTTTCCCCATCCCCTGTTACCTGGTATGCTGGGCTCGCACCAAAAAACTTCCTTGGCCAGCAAATCCAGTATTGTACTCTGGTGATCCACCAATCCACTACCACACCCCGGTTTCTGTGGTGCCATTTTCTTCTGTGACGATATTGGGAGCCTGTTGTCTCTTCTGGGTTCTGCAGCCGGCCCCCTGATGACGCGCCAACAGAACCGCCCACTGGGCGCTGTGAGTGCCTGTTCCTGAGTCCAAGCCTCCTGGGATACCCCTGTAACATATCCTTGGAGGCTGCAGGAGCAGGACACATCATTCCCACCTTGCCAAGGTGGACAAAAAAAAGGAAATGCTCCCCCCAGCGTTTTATATTGCATAGGGAAGGGGATTGCAGGGAGCTAAAGTTGACCTGGGGTTTTGAACCCCTGACAGTTTCCTATATAAGGCCCCTTTTACACAGGCAGCTGAGCATTCCTACGGCAAGAACCTGCGGATACTCGCGGCAGGAATCCCACATGTGTCTGTACAGATGCAGCCACTGTGCCCATTCAAGTTAATGACAGGGTGACAGTGGCCGCAGCTGGCAGTCTGCATGTAATCGGACATGGTACTATTGTGCCTCTGCATCATCTCCTCACCCAGCTCTGGCTCTAGCCAGCGTCCCACCCAAAACCTGGCGACCAGTGATATCACTGGTTGTCAGGAGCTGAGCAGGATGTCGTCCAGAGGTTGCTGAGCTGGGCGGGGAGATGTTAGGGTTGCCACCTTTTCTTCAAGTGAAACCCGAACACTCTAGCGACACGCGGACATATTTTTTTGGGAGAATGAGTTGTGGCTTATTCATATGTAAAAGGCACCACGCATTAATATGTAAATATCACAGTTGAAACTATTTTTAGTAGGGGGCCAGTAGCCCCTATCTTAATTTTGGTTGCCCCTGTCTACCTGACATCTTGTGTCCGGGTTCCTTGTGCCATGAAACCCGAACACAGCATTCAAAACCCGAACTGTCCGGGTGAATCCTGGACAGGTGGCAACCCTAGGAGATGTGTATGGCCCTTTCGCATCTTCATGCCTCGCTCTTAGTAACCTGACATGCTCTGCATGGAAAGGGGGCAGCAAACACAATGCAAACATTGTGCAGCAGAGTGACCATGCCGCTGTGCCTGCCACCCCCCTCGTGACCCAAGGAGATGCCACCTGAGGCAATAGCCACGGGTTGCATCATTATAGGGACGACCCTTACTTTTTTACAGAGATCTCTGAACTTGCGCACCCTTGCCATGCAATCCCAGTTTGATTTTTTTATTACTCCTATATTATGGAGCTGCAATATAAATATATATTTTTATAAATATTTGTTACACTTTTTTTAAGGAATGGTGGGATCCCCTTCTTTGGGGAATTTTGAATCTTTTCTAAACATTGAATAGTAGGGGACCCAGCATCTATTAAACCTTCCTTTCCCCAAGTATATATCTACAAACATCCTAATCTCTAAACAAAATCAGGAATTTATGGCAAGGAGATCTCACTGTTGGGGCATCCAAGACATATAAGAAGCCAGAAGATAATGCAGCCCACCAGTCTCCTCCTATAACTAAAGTATCACTTTTGGGCAGACTGACCCTTTAAGCCGCACAGCAGAATTCCTCTAAGCCACCTTCTAAACTGAAATCTAGATTTGTTTTTCCCCCTATCTGAAACAAAGCTGGTGGGACTGAGGGTATCACAGGGGAGTCTTGACTGATGGATTCGTAAATTTTCTGTCCCTCCGTTAAAACCCCAATAAACACACGGACTGCGCGACATGGATTTTAACGACCAAAACAGCCCTTTTACAACTTTACCAATAACCAAAAGTAATAAACCAAATAATATACACAAATAATACTGTAAACAATGGTTGACCTGAGAAGGGGTCTTTGGGTGCCCAACAGCCCAAAAAGGCCTCTCATAACACTCCACCCATATCCCCAGCCGTACCACAACCAGCTCGAGGACACTTACTCCTTCTGGGTTCCCAAGGGGCCAGGCCCCGCCCTTTACAAATCCGGACACCAACAGGGGGAAGCACCCATACCAGCTGAGGGCCCCCCATAGTTGTAATCAACTCCAATTTTGAAGACCCCCCAAAGACCCCCTAACCCGCCAAGCTGCCGTGACAAAAGAAACCCCCCCAACCCCCATAACCACAAAATTCAGGGAGGGAGGGTGGGACAACCTGCTTCCTTCGTCGATTTCCAGAAAGGGGATGTCCCTGAGCCCTCGCAGTTCCTTCCCATGCGGCTCCTCCCGGACACCTGACTCCCACGTCCAATCAGGTAAGAGCAGCTATTCCCATTTTATTTTTAACCCTTTCTCCCGGGACTATTCCTTCCCCCAGTCATGTAGCCCCTTCGCTTAGTCTCTCCGTGTCTGTCTTTTGCAGAAAGCATGTGCAGCTGAAAGGTGCCCCCCCTTCCCTTTCTCAGATAGAGAGTACGCTATGACAATAGATGACTAATTATATTTTACTACTACACGGTACAATGACTATTTTTACACTAGTATGCTTCACTCTACAGCTGACTTCCTGCAGGATTTCCAATTCTTGACACTTTGACAGCCATCTAGTACCTAGAAAATCTCCTGTGGGACATGGAAACGGTAAGGTTTCCGCTAATTAACTTTAAATTTACATAACGAAGAAAAAAAATATTGCTGGCACAGTAGGTGACATATGTGGTCTTCGTTACCATCGTGACTGAATTAATTTGCTGTTGTTGCAGCGTGCTCTGCGTTTCCTCTCTCACGCCCTCCCTCTTCATCTGCTAATCTCAGAGGTGGTCCCCCCCAGGGCAGCCACTACCATGAACGCCTTGTGATCTTTGGTGCATTTCAAAAACCTGGACCCGTCCTTTTTTTCCCCCCTGTGGCTTATGTTTGAAATGAGTACCAGAGCTGCATTAGCCACTCATTTGCCCATGGGCAACTTCTGCTTTAAAACATTCATTATGGGCTGGTGTCTGCTGGGTGCTTGGAGGGTGGGCCATGCCTTGCATTGGGCAGGGCAGTAAGTATGCTTCTGTGTAGAGCAAACATGGGTTAGGGTCGTCAGCTCGCCATCCCAGCACCAGTAAAAAGCAAGTGACTTTTTACTGGTGCTGGGAGGCCAAACAATGAAGATCACTGGGGGTTTAGGTAAGTATGTCCTATATTACAAATGATCACCACAGCACCCCCCAGTGCAGGTTGAGGCACTTCATGACTTCTGTACTCTGGGTACTCATATCTCGACAACTGACAGACAATTAATTTTGACTTCTGCTTGTGTTGTTACCATCAAAGTGTACAGGGCCTGTCGAAACCTGTTCCGTGCTGTCCTTCATGACTGCCCAACCCTTCCATGCTTATCATGCATTACATAATGACATGTGCAGCCATTAAACACAGGATATTCTCTCTTTGGGTTTTAGTACTTAAAGGGAACCGGTAACAGAGCTGTAATCCACTGACTTCATCATCACTTCTCTGCCCAAAGCTTCTAGATCAGGGGTAGCCAAGCTTTGGCCCTCCAGCTGTGGTGAAACTACAAATACCATCATGCCTGTGGGTGTCAGAATCTTGCAATGTCTCAGGGGATTTGTAGTTCCACAAGAGCTGGAGGGCCGGAGTTTGGATACCCCTGTTCTAGATAATTGCAGGCTTTCTATTCTTTGCATACCTTATTATTTTCCTCCCCATTCTTCTCAGGGCCACTTTTACTAAGGGCAGATTAATCCATCTCCCTTTACTTCCTGGAACTCCGAGTCTACCTCCTGAAACACACTATCTTATGGGGAAAATGCCTTTCCCCTGAGATATTCCAGTTCCAGATCAGATGTCACATGAAGGCACTGGTGATGTGACCTTCCCAGGGTGCATCTGTAAGGCCGGGGCTACATCACCAGTGCTTTGCTTAACCTAGGGACACCCACTCCACCAGACTAACATTCGCCCATCAGGGAATTTTGATATTTGCATAACTTAACTCCTCCCAAGAGCCAGGGCCAGATTTACTCTCTCTGCCCCAATGCCAGGTTCCTCAATGCACCCTCCTCTATGCAGGCTGCACACAAGTGATCTTGGTGACATCCTCGAGAACAAGCGGCGGCTTCCCCGCTGTATATTTAGCCCTGCTTGCCCAAAGAAGGGCTAAAGGTAGAAAACAACTACCCACCTGGCGCCCGGAACTTCATGTCCTGGCCGTCGAATGATAGGAATTCCACACCCCTGCTGCCCCTCTACTCCCTGCTGTCCCAAGGCCGGGCCTCGGTTAGCCTTGTGGGAAATCTGGCCCTGCCAAGAGCCAGCCCACTGCTTACATCAGGGCTGAGGGCTCCTGAGAGTAGTAGTGAAGCAGTGTGCTGTGAAGTTTTTAGGAAGCTATGTACAACACCCTGCCAGCCCCTCCCACCAGCCACAATCTCCCAGCAGTGCATAAAGAAGCACAGAGTTCCAATGATGCTGTCAATGGAACTAAAATGAAGTGTGTCATGAAAATATAAAATGTAAAAAGCACGTTGACGAAGGGGCAAAAGAGCATCCTCTAAGCAAATTAAACTTCAGCTTTAAAGTGTTACCTATAAAGAAGAGACTGAAAACTTCCATCTGCTGTCTGGGCCACTAAGCACAGCTCCATTTAGTAGACATTGCCCACGAAGTCCACAGGGAAACCAACACTACCTTGTACAACGGTAAGGCTGGGGTTCAACTTTAATTTAAAACTTTAGGCAACTTGAAAGATAGAATCAGGTGTTTGTAGGTTGGGGTATTGCAGGAATTATTTTCATGCACACAGCTGACTTTCCGTTTAGTCAGCCCATGGAATAAAACTTCCATAACAGGGATCTATATATTTTTCTACATACCACGCAGAATGCGGAGAGGAAAATAAATATGCTAATTATGGCCTAATCATGTGTGCATTCTTGACTGCTTCTTTATATTATGTGCATAAATTACACTCTGTATTTCTGTGAATTGGACCCAGCTGGGCTTGATTCTTCCATTACTATAAATTATAATGTATCTACATGTACAAATAGCATTGAATGGGAAACTGTAATAGTTTGAGGTTGGTTATATCTTTTGTTTTTTTTTTTTAAAGCCGACCTTCCAAGAAAAGCCCAAATGTTTTGTTTTTTTAATAGAGGAGAGTCTTCCATGGCTAATATGGAGTCTCTCTCATTGTGTTTTATCCATCAGCGGGGCTTTATTTGTCTTAGAACTTGTTCACACCAGTTGTGGTGCGTTCCAGAGTGGTAGCTGCTGGAACACACAGCAATCGCACACTAAACTCCCCCCTTCGTTCTGGGGCGGGAGGGGGCATGGCGGTGCAATGAAGTCAATGGCACCGCAGCCACGCCTCCCACCCACAGTGCGATCAGACGCGTGGCAAAACATTGTATATAACAGTTTTCATACACTGAGTGGCCAGATTATTATGACCACCTGATGTTTGTAGGCAAATTAGCTATAATTAGCTATAATTTCGCGCTGAAGTTGCTAGAGGGCCAGACCATTATAAATAGGGAAGCAGGTTGTTTACCACGACAGTAGAAGTGATTTTTTCTGAAGATACGGGTAAACAACGCGATATAACAGCCTTTGAAGGTGGGATGATTGTTGGTGCTCGGAGCCATGGAGCGAGTATCAGCAAAACAGCAGAATTCGTTAAATGTTCAGGAGCAGCTGTTGTTAAAGTGTTTAAAGACTGGACTGCCAGCCGAAAATCTGGGTCTGAACGTGCGAATTGTGGCCGTCAGCGACTAGTCAATGTTAGGGCAGAACGGAGAGTGGCAAGACTGGTACAAGACAACAGAAGGGCAACAGTGCAGTGTCAGATTCCTCGCATCACCTTTCAACATCTCGTGGAGTCATCTCATGGCCCAACAAAGTCATCTCGTGGCCCAACGAAGTACTGATGGGGTGGTCATAATAATCTGGCCACTAAGTGAATATGTGTGTAAATAAATTGGTTTGGTTTTATTAAATGTTGTAAGTGGTTGTGTTATAGCACCTATAAAGCAATCAATTTATCTTAATTAATCTTATTGATCTACGGACCACTGTTATGCATGTCATCATGTCTTATGTAGGTCCATTGACCTGCATTAGATATGAGGATGTCGAGAGGCATTCCATCATCCAGAGTGGAGGGGGAGAAGAACTGGGTACTGACCACTGGGGGAGTGTGGATCAGGTAAGTAAAACAGCTGTATTGAGTCCTCTAGGAAAAATAAGCAGTTCAGGTATAGCCCCACTTCACAGCTAAGTTTTTTCTTTGCCTACAGATGGGCTATAATGCGGACCTTTACCCCCTTTGACTAAAAATCACATCAGCATACAGCTCTGCATCTTGACATGAAATCATCTTAAATCCATTAGCTAAACAAACATATTTTTATTTTCCTTACTATTTCTTGTTTTCTACTACCTGGACCACATTGGCAAAAGTGATGTAATCGTGCCCAAGTGTTCCATCCTGGGAAGGTTACGTCAGCAGAGCAATGCTGGGAAATCTCATCTGTAATCTCATGAGATCTCAGGGGAAGGCGTTTTCCTCCCCTGGGATGATGTTCATGGTCAAATGTCCTAGTCACATGTGCCAGAGTTCCAGGAAGTAAAGGGAGAGCTAGTAACCTGCCTTTACTTAACATGGCCACTGTGAGAAGCATGGGGAGGAAAAGAAAAATAAGGTATGCAAAGATTACAAAGCCGGCAATGATCTGGAAGTATGTGTTTGTAGATTGTAATTACTAAACATTTCTAAAGGTGTCTTTGTTGTTATTTTGAAGATGTAGGAAATGTTCCTTTTTAATACTATTATAATTACTCACCAGGAACAAGTAATTCCCACTGAGCTCAAAACTCTGGAACTGCATACTTATTCCAGGTCATTAACACAGAAAGTTTTGAAGCTTAGGGATCAGCATGACAGGCAGGCAACCAACAGAAGACATAGGCAGCAGCAGCCTGTAAATCACCTCATTACGTATTTCCTTTAATATATTTGGAGTTGTACAATTCAACACAAAAACCGTTTCTACGCATCATTTATCCTCCTCAGCTCTCTCCTCATCCATCTTATCAGGTGGCGAGCTTTCCCCATTATCTCTCCTCCTTCCCCAGAACTGTTGCTTCTTCCAGCAGGGACGGTGTCACCTGCAGCTTGTGTGAAACTTGGTGATAATACGTAATGATTTCCTGCAAGATAACAGAAACCTGATGTTCAGAGGAGCCAGGAAATAGAAGACAAAATGCTGCTTATTGACAGAAGTGTTCCCAATTTTGTGACTCTGCACCGCGGTTATATTCCATGTAACATTCACAGATGGATCTCTGAAGCTGCGATAATGACCCCCAGCTAGACAGGATGACAGGGGGATATTTTTAGCTCTAGCTATAAGACTGAAGAGAGTGAATCATACTGTTATCTACTGTGGGATTTCTCAGCTTTGTTATACTAGGTACTCTTTTATTACAACCGGCTCCATTGACATCATGCATTGCAAGAGATGTGCCCTAATGCAGTGTTTCTTATCCTTTTCTGAGTCATTGCTTCCTTTCAAAGTATGCAAAATCTTGAGGTACCCCGGTCTAAAATGGGGTCCCTCCTTTACTTCATAGTCCCTCTTTTTCACGTCCTTAGTCCCCCCTTCACATCAGGGTCCTCAGTTCTCCTTCACATCAAAGTCTTCAGCCCCCCCAGTCCCCTCCTTTCACATTGGAGTCCCCAGTCCCCTCCTTTCACATCGGAGTCCGCAGTCCCCTCCTTTCACATCGGAGTCCCCAGTCCCCTCCTTTCACATCGGAGTCCCCTCCTTTCACATCGGAGTCCCCAGTCCCCTCTTTTTACATCGGAGTCCGCAGTCCCCTCCTTTCACATCGGAGTCCCCAGTCCCCTCCTTTCACATCAGAGTCCTCAGACACTATCAAAGTCCTACTTTATACACAGTGCTGATACAGCAGCATGACAGAGGGCAGGAGGCAGACCAAGTCTGGATCGAGGTGGACTCCAGAAAACTGAATTCCCTCTGCCCTCTTCTAAATGCTGTGGCCACCCTAAATGCTGCCCACCCTGGATTATGGGACAATATGGGACAAACGGCATCCCATGTTGAATCAATATGGGGCACAGCATGTTTTTTTGAGAGCACCCAGTTGGCACCCCGGATGAGAAAGGCTGCCTTAGTGACACATGCTACCATACATTAAATTACACTGCATTATGGCAGCCCATTCATTGTGAGTGCATTCGCATCATGTGTTGTATTACCATTAGGGATGTGCTCAGGTTTGGACCGAACCTGGGGACATGGACAGAAATAGAAATCTAAAAAGGGTTCTAAGCCTTCCCTACTCCATGTAGAACTAAACGTAATTTTTGACTTTAGATATACTGTACCCTATGGGCTGATGTATAAATCTTCCGCCAAGCACAAAGCTGGGTGAATACCATGCACAGCGTGTTACCGCCACTAGATGGCGTAGAGGAGCATAGAAATTTCCTATGGTCTTAGGCACCATCTAGTGGTGGTAATGCCAAGCGAATTGAATGCGCCCCACGTACACTGGACAGAAGATTTATACATCAGTCCCTATGTGTAATGTGTAATTGCTTTATTATAGTTTTGACCATCTGTTGGCATATAATTTAAGTAACAATGGGGAAATGTGTAAACAGCTGTTGCCCGGAGCAGGTGGGAAGTGCATTGCTTTTGCAGGTAAAGATTTTCTTAATTGATAATAGATCATTTCACATCATATGAACCCCTCCAGTGTTACACGTTTAAGATACTGGCTTTGAATTTGGCATAGTGGCTCACAACACAAAATTAGGAAATCCATAGTAAGCTCTTCTCTTTATCTATTAAAGCTTGGCTCCCAATTCAACTATATTTGGACAAGACATACTGGATTTTGACCAACTTTGCTTCTTTGAGAACCTGAAAGACAACACAGCATTAGAATTGCAAGGAGCTATGATACTGCTCCAAAACTACTCCGTTATCCTGATTGGGCTATTGTTAATTCTAAAAAAATATCCCAATCATTTCCAAACGGCCCACAGCCAAAGCTTTTCAAATTTAAAAGAAAGGCCAGTCATTTATTTAATGTTTATTTGTCCCAGGTGGCAGACACATCCTTGCCAATGCTGAATGACAGTACGCTCGGTGGTTCAGGCTTATTCATCACCATGAGGACACTGCATATTGTGTCTTAGCAGGACCGGTAGAATGCTGAATGACAGTACGCTCGGTGGTTCAGGCTTATTCATCACCATGAGGACACTGCATATTGTGTCTGAGCAGGACCGGGGGAATGCTGAATGACAGTACGCTCGGTAGGACAGGCTTATTCATCACCATGAGGACACTGCATATTGTGTCTGAGCAGGACCGGGGGAATGCTGAATGACAGTACGCTCGGTAGGACAGGCTTATTCATCACCATGAGGACACTGCATATTGTGTCTGAGCAGGACCGGGGGAATGCTGAATGACAGTACGCTCGGTAGGACAGGCTTATTCATCACCATGAGGACACTGCATATTGTGTCTGAGCAGGACCGGGGGAATGCTGAATGACAGTACGCTCGGTAGGACAGGCTTATTCATCACCATGAGGACACTGCATATTGTGTCTGAGCAGGACCGGGGGAATGCTGAATGACAGTACGCTCGGTAGGACAGGCTTATTCATCACCATGAGGACACTGCATATTGTGTCTGAGCAGGACCAGTAGAATGCTGAATGACAGTACGCTCTGTGGTACAGGCTTATTCATCACCATGAGGACACTGCATTTTGTGTTTGAGCAGGACCGGTGGAATGCTGAATGACAGTACGCTTGGTGGTTCAGGCTTATTCATCACCATGAGGACACTGCATATTGTGTCTGAGCAGGACCAGTGGAACGCTAAATACCTCCTAATCAATAGACATGTGTGATTTGTTTTGGAAAGATTAGTTATTCGGAGATTTTGATATATCCGAATGACAGAAATGACAAATGGAAACTAATCAGAATTTTCGGCCAAAATTCGTTAGCGGTAGTCTGTACGAATGTTGGTCGGGGACGAATTTTGGTTGCAGCAAAGTGACATTAGACAAAAGAAAGAAAAAAAAAGCCTTTTTTTTTTACAGTCTGCAGAAGAGAAAAAAAAAGCCCTTGTCGCCATCGGCACGGGGATAGCCTCCCAATGCCGAGGACATGTGTTTTTTTAGGGGTGGGGTATTCCCTTAAAATTCCTACCAGACCTAAAGGGCCTGGTATGGCTTCTGGGGGAATCCCACACACTTTTCTTTTATTTTCAACTTGGGGGGGATCCCTCCTAACATTTCTATTAGACCTAAAGGGTCTGCTTTAAATTGGGGGGGGCGGGGGGACTTCACACTTTTTTTTTCTCTTCTGCAGACTGTAAAACAAAAAAATGTCTAATGTCACTTTGCTTCCGTCCGGGACGAGAAGTTGTACAGACTACCGCTACCGAATTTCGTCCGAATCCTGAAACAAATTGACTTTCGGACCCGAATCCGGTAAAACGAAATAACGGAAACATATTTTTTGCTGGTGCGCCGCACATGTCTACTAATCAGTCCTCTGGACGTCCTCCAGTTCTTCGGCTGCAATCCTCTAACTAGCCACATTACCAGCAATATTTTTACTTCCATTCAAGCCTCAGCAAAACAGCAGACTGCATGTGTGATCTAACTTTAGTACTGACGTCCGGACACGCCATGAATTCCTGGGGGGTCATGGGAAGAAGGGAGGGGTTGCCATTTGGGGATGGTGCAAAGGTGATTCCGTTGCATGGCCCTGTTGTTTTGTCCCCAGTGCTAGATATACTGTATATGGTTTGATCCTTCAAGGATTTACATTGTATAACAAGCTTTAGGGACATCAAGATCCATTGCTAAAATAGGCCACATGACAAAACATTCCTAATCATAGGAGAAAAGGCATGTAGCCTACGACTCCTAGACATAAGGTAAAAGTTAAAGCTGAACTCCTGTCAGATAGAAAAGGCAGGCACATATTGATACATCATTACATTTATTAATGATGTAAGTACCTGAATTTGACCCGGTATCAGCTTCTTTCAGAAGGAGAGAGCAGAGTGACAAGGAGATGAGTTTCTCTTTTCACTGTCCAGTCACAGGCTAAGGAAGTGACAGAGAAAAAAAATAACAGGTCTCCTGCCTTGCCAGACAAAGCTGGCAAAACTCTCAGGACTGGATGGGCAATCCTTTGGCAGGTAAAACAGCTCCCATATATGTATTTTATTTGTGCTCTTAGCTGTTCGTCTGGTGTTCTTTTTTTGGGGGGAGATCGATTTGGATATTGTGGGAAGGGTTAAAATCCAGAAATGGTTATGAAGCATGTCACCGCCACACCGAAAATGCTTTCAGTATCACCAAATGCTCCTTTTTTTGAGCAATTTGCCAGAATGGAAACAAGCGCTTTCAGGACCTCGCAGGGTCCCTTCATCGGGCTTTCGTCGATGTCAAAGCCTGATGAAGGGACTCTGCGAGGTCTAGGGTTGCCACCTGTCCAGGATTCACCCGGACTGTCCGGGTTTTGAATGCTGTGTCCAAGTTTCATAGCAGCTTAAACCCAGACAACAGATGTCAGGAAGACAGGGTCAACCACAATTAAGATAGGGGGCTACTGGCCCCCCACTGAAAATACTCTCGCCTGTGATATTTACATATGAATAAGCCGTGACTCATTCTCCCCCCAAAAATGACGTGCGTCGCTAGAGTGTTCGGGTTTCGCTGGAATAAATGACGGTAACCCTAGCGAGGTCCCGAAAGCACTTGTTTCCATTCTGATAAATTGTTCAATAAAATGAGCATTTGCTGATCCTGAAATGATTTTCGGTGTTCTGGTGACATTCTTCATAACCATTTATGCATACAGCGTTGCCATCCGCAGTCATTACGAGCACACTCCCCATCGTTTGGGATATCCGGTAAGGAGTGTAACAAGATCCTTTACTTTATCCTGGGTTAAAATCCCTGTTGGATTTTTATTCTCTCTTTGCCCCCACTGGAGAAGAGTTCCTCTCACTTCCTGTCCTGGTGATCCAGGGCTGGATTTTTAGATAGATGACATAGGCCAAGGTGAGAGAGCAAAACAGTTGCCATAGTGGTATAGGAAGGATATATTCAGCCTTGGTGGTAACTAGTGCAACCAGGGACTAGAAATGGGAGGAAAGCTCTCCAACAGAGACAAAACAGTTTCATTTTTTAAAGCAGGGGAAGAGATAGTCACTCATTTATTTCTCTCTGTGTCCATGTTGGGGAGATTCTTACCTACTTTCCAAGACTGGTGCCACCAGAGACACCAATGACACCAATCCAAAACCAAAACTGTGAATGAAAAACCATGAAAATGTCTTGACAAAACCACTTTCACACTTGTGACCTCAACTCACAATACTTTACCTAGAATAAGTTACTGCGGGTCTCCAATGTCTTTATTTTTATTTATTAAACCCAATTAAAGGTTGGGAACTCCCATGCAGAGTCTACCCCACTGTAGCCCCTACAAATAAAGGAATCCAGATTGTGGCTTAGTCTCATTGTCCTAAAACAGAGTGATCAGATTTGGATGAAGTAACAGTTTGATATATTACATGCATAATGCTCAGAATTACAGCTGAAAGATCTCAAATGCATAAAACCCAAACAAGCACGTGCTGCAGACACTATTGCGTATGGATGCATTTACATCACACCTTAGCAAAGAGTCTCTCTGAGAAAAATCAGAGGGAGTTAATTGGCAGAAATTAAATAATGGGTTAGAAAGGAGGATCAATTAGCGGATAACATAAAGAAATTATGCCGGCAGTGGGTGAGGAGTTCAAAGGTAAAACCCCTCTTGTCCTTTGAAGCGTCAAAGCCAGGCATCAATTGCCAGGGCGATGGAGGAGGGGAAAACAAGGGGAAAATACGGATCTGCGAAGCAGATGAATGGCAGGCAACCACAAGACAATAAGCAGAGTGTAAGGAAATAGCTGAGAGGAGGAAGAAGCTTTATAATGAAGATGAAATGATAGGCAAGCCATGCCAGGCCTTGGCTCAGTGCCAGACGAAGAATATCCGTGTGTCCTTCCACCTCCATGAATAAGTTAATGAGCTGTGACTCACCCACGTCCATGAGGTCATCCTGCCACATTACAAATTCCATTCTCTGCCGGAACTGTGCACATATATTGCGGCACACTGACTGCTGGCCTGGGATACTATGAATATGGAGGCTAAGTTCACCTTTTAGAAAATAATAATAATTGCACAATTTTTTGTATATGAAGAAGTGTGAATTTATTATTTTTTTCTAAAAGGTGAACTTGGCCTTTAATTTTATTTAGAAGAGTAGTTCATGTGTTGGGGACTTGAGATAAGTGAACTGATCGAGGCTTGAGGTGGATCTAGCATAATTGCATGCAGGCTGAGTAATGAGTTAGAACAACACTTCCAGGTGTTTATTACTTCTCACAGAGACCACAGTACTCCCTCTGGCAATGCCTTCAAAATACAGAAAAGAAATACACAAAAATAGTTTTCGCGTTCGCAGTGATACCTTACTTGTGTGGTGCAATTGTCGTTTACGTAAACATGCATGCCCCAAGCACGCGTGTTTATTCACATGCAGATGGCGGGGCAGCAGGGTTGGTTTTACTTTTTTTTTTATATTTTTTTTAACACTTTTAATTGTTTCTACTTAACTTTATTGCTATCACACAGGGGATAACAAGCTCATATGTGATAGCATATGGAGGTGATATGTTCTCTTTATGAAGACATCTGGATTCTATTAGACTTCTGATGTCTCCTCTGCACTCTAGCACAGGTGGTTAAGCATAGCAATGTGCTTGGGTACCTCTGTAGCCCGGTTTGTGAGCACAGCACTCACTGAGCACACAGAGCAGATCGGGGATGGATGCTCCTAGGTCTGCTCCCGCTCTCCATCCTGAAAAAATTTGCCATGGTCCCCGAAAACCACGGCAGGTGGTGGTGGTGCAGGGAGAGAGCACCACACAAGTGAGCTGCATTAGTTGAGAACCAGGGGTTTAATCTGTGGTAGATATTCAACAGTGTAGCATCATTTTCTTTGTTTTGTCTGGCGGGATAACAGTAGTGTTGCATCCTATTCTATCTTTCATCTGGCAGGTTAACAGTAGTGATACCTTCCTATTCTAGTTTTTATCTGGCATATCAGTCTGTTGCCTTGGAAGACATGCCTAGTGAAAAGGAGTCGAAAGCTGAACAGGCGAACAACAACAACTTATAATGAATTAGATCTCCACAGCTCCACAGCCTACCTCTTTCAGCCTCCACGGTCTCTGGGCACGCTGTACTCCCTATTTAATATCAATCTGCCATGCTGGGGCAGATTGATATCTGCTGCACTGGGGAGGGCAGAGCAGGCTGGAACTTTAACTTAATTTTCGGGAGCCGTGGATATTACTCCACGGGCGAAAGTGGTGAAATAGTCCCCTCTCTCCTTGGGCCCTATCACTTCAGCAGGGGACCTGGGGATAGAGGGAACTGTTTCACAATGCATTGGAGTCTCCTGCACACTGCCCCTCTCTCTCTCCCTGCTGAATGTAGCAGGGGGGCTAGCTCTATGCATCAAAAATGCCGCGACCCACTGAAGAAGGGCAACAGCAAAAAGTTTCCCAGCACACTCGCCAGCCTGCAAAAAAAGCCACTAACGACTAAGGTTAAAACCAGAGGTCTTAGCTGCATGTCTTCTGCAGAATATGTGGAAGCCACACTGCCTTGTCAAGGCACCTCTGTGTAGTGTAGTCCTAACTCTAATCCAGTGTTTTTCAACCTTTTTTGTGCAAAGGCACACTTTTTTCATGAAAAAAATCACGAGGCACACCACCATTAGAAAATGTTAAAAAAAATTACCTCTGTGCCTATATTGACTATATATAAAGTAATTATCTTGAATAGGAATCAAATAAACTTAACTCCTTCATGGCACACCCAGCGTTACCACACAACCCCAAAAGCCCCATGGCTTTGTGGGGTCTCACCAGGGTAGCAGATTTTGCCTTGTACACACATGCGATGACTCACCGGCCCAAGAGTGAGGAGGAGACTCAGCCCAAGTGATTCCGTCAGGTAACGAAGGGAAGGGGGAGGAGTCTATGTCCGTGACGTCACCGGACTCCTCCCTCCTTCCCTTCGTTACCCATCACGGACAACTACATCACCCGACTCCTCCCCCCTTCCCTTCGTTAGCCGACAGAGCCACTCGGGGAAGGGGGGAGGAGTCCGGTGACGTCGATGTCCGTGACGTCACCGGATCTCCGACGGAAGACCCGGAAGCCGGCGGAGAGGTGAGTAACTTTGATCGATCAAAATAATTTTGATCGATCAAAGAAATTAACGATTAATGGACGGCACACCAGGCAATATCTCACGGCACACTAGTGTGCCGCGGCACAGTGGTTGAAAAACGCTGCTCTAATCTATGGGAGCCACTGAAGAAGGGGTTGAGACCCACGTTTGGGTCGCAACCCACCAGTTGAGAACCAAGAATCTATTTAATGGACAGAGATGCTAGCTTAGAGATGACTTTGTGCCTTGCTACAAAGTTACAGTGTTGCAGTCTGATCACAGCTAGTGAAGAGACTGAAAAAATGCTTCCTGCTGTCTGTAGCAGACTGATCACTGGAGGAGGGGAGACATGGGAAATGCTTCCTGCTCCCTGCAGCAGACTGATGGGATCATCTCAACCTAGGCAGAGTCCAGTAATTAATGTGCCCAGATTGAGAATGGAAGCGCAATAAGAAGTATAAACATGTCACTATCCTGTGCAGAGATTCTCCAGCTCACTGCATTAGCAGGTTATGATTGTTCCTTTTCTTTTCAATAAAAGGAAGAAAAATATCAGTTAAAGAAAACACTGAAGAAGCTCCTAGAGGCAACTCAGATGCCCCACCACCCATCTTCCTCATCACAAGTCCTTATTCTAATAATTACCTTTTAAATGATGTATGCTTTCTTCTGTCTGCTGAGCATTTGAGAAGTAATTAAAAATCATGGTATTGAATTCGAATGAGAAGTCATTGAATTCACTAAATAAAACCAATTAACAGATTGATCTATGTTTCTTGGAATGGAATAACAAAAAACACCATTCACACGTTGCTCTCAATCCTCTTCAAGTCATGGCACGTGATGATATAACTTCAAATGTTTGTGACAACCACTGTGAATGAAAAACACATTACCAGATTGATAACCATTAAAGTACAATTAAACCTTCGGGTTTTTTTTACATATATCTACTGCTAGCAAGTAGTAGACATATATGCAAAAATGTAATAATAAAAAACAAAACGGTAATTACTTACCTGTGTTTTTCCGCCGTGTGCTAACGTCCGCGGATCTGAAGATTCTCGGGCAATCGCAAAGGATCTTGGAGCGGGCGCATGCGCAGTAGAGATCTTCAGCCGGGAGAAGAGTTGGGACCCAGTGTAAGCCAATGCACGCAGCCCGGCAGCGTGCACCTGCATAGACTCCGTGGGACAGAAAGGGACACAGAAGACACAGTCAGAGCTGGATCAGAGACTGGCACCAGTGCTGATGGGACTCCTGAAAACTACAGGAAAGAAGAAGATGATCGGATCAAGAGGAATCATTTAAGGTAAGTTCCTACAGCAGCATTGGGTGGGGGGATGGGAGGTGTGCGCAGGCTATGGCGTGTGCAGGGTTTTGCACGTGCGCATTGTTTTCCCGCATGCGCATTCCTATGTACAATATTGGAACTGTAGCGCAGAACACGCGCATGCTAATGTGCATCGGCTTATGCAGCGATCTAGACAGGAGCTGTACTATGGGTGCTGACTGAAGTACCCTGACAGTAGCTGAGCATTTGTAAATAAAGAGAATAAGAGTATGATTTTCTCCCCCCTGTGGGGGGGGGGGGGGGGGATGTGACCTAAATGTCACTTTAAGTAGAACTGAAGCCAAAACTTTTTCAGTTTTGGATAGAGTAAGAAAGGGTTATAACTCCTGTTAGCTTTTTTGCTATCTGTGTCCCATTGGGGAGATTTCCCCTGTCACTTCCTGTTTGATAGTCAAAATAGGAAGTGAGAGGAAATTCCTCCAAAGAGAGAAGTCCGTGATGGTCAGAAGGGTCACCAGAACTAGTGCCCTCATTGAAAGAAATTCCAAATTCCAACAATATTTTTGGATTTTCTTTCATTTTCAGTGATAGCAGTCACCAGAACAAATAGAGAGGGTGAATCTCCCTAACAGGTTTAACAGACAGCAATTAAAACCTGATGGGGGTTCTAATCCCTCCCCACTCTATCCAAAACTAAAAAAAAAGTTTTTGCTTTATTTACAATTTAGTAGGGACCTCAGAGAGACTGTTCTGGCCAGATCCCAGTTGTTCAGTGCATAGAGGACAACACAGAAGAGCTGGAGCAGATTCTAACTGCTTTGCTGTCTAAGGACACAATCCCTTAGATGCAAATACAGGTGTATGGTCATACAGTGGAAAATACGCCTGTGTTTATACCGCCCGGGAGCACAAACTGTTGCGCATTTGTGTCTATAGGATTGCACAGAGACAATATGCTGTAAGCGGGTGTGCATGTGTAAATGCAATTACCAACGTTTAGATGTGCTCGCAAATGGGGTTAAGTTCTATAATGTTGCCCATAGACCTTTATTTACATCCGTGGGAATGAGCCCTAAGACGATGGAAGAGAGCTGACTGCTAGATTGTAAGTACCACATGGTTATCACAAGCACGCTCCATGTACTACAGTGACTGCCCATCAGATTTCTAGACTCGCATTACTCTGCTGCAACACCATACTACCATATGTTCAACTATCTGTTCATCCCATCAGATTTCTAGACTCGCATTACTCTGCTGCAACACCATACTACCATATGTTCAACTATCAGTTCATCCCATCAGATTTCTAGACTCGCATTACTCTGCTGCAACACCATACTACCATATGTTCAACTATCAGTTCATCCCATCAGATTTCTAGACTCGCATTACTCTGCTGCATAGACTCACATTACTCTGCTGCAACACCATACTACCATATCATCTCTTCGTCCCATCAGGAGACATTGTAATAGACTGTATTGCTAAGTCAAGGAAAGGCTGCCAGTTACATGCAGAGAATAAAGAAATACATTTGCTTTACAGTGGTGTCTGTCGGATAAAGAGAATTGATTGGGAAAAGATCTTCCTTCAAGGAGAATCATCTTAAAGGGAACACACACGTGTTACTTCTTTCAGTGTGCATTATCTTAAAGAGACAGCACATCTGTTGCTAATCTCTTGCTTTGAGAAGGAACTTGTTACTGTACATTGCTGCAGGGCACCAATGCAGACTTATTAACTCATCAATGGACAAGTTTGTGACTTCTTAGAGTTAGCTGAGCTAGATAAGACAAAGTGAAGTGTTATTTCACATTTGCTGAGGTTCTAATGGCAATACTGTGATTCCACTTGTGATTATTGAATTTGTTTTAACCATTTCCCTTATTTTCAGTGTGCAGCTGCTGCTGGGTAAAGTTGCCTATTATTTATAATTGCCTAATTCACCGTGTCATTGGATTTTGAGGGTAGACTTAGGGAGGAGCTGTACTCGCATACTTATCAATTCCGACACTTAAGGGTGTGCTACACCAGCATCATCATGAAATGTAAAGGTCAGCTTTAATAAGAGTTGGTTTGTTTAGCAATTATGTTTATATTTTTTTTAACAAAAGAAGGACTTTTTTTGTTGTTTGTTTTTAAAGTGGTAAATCAGTAATATTAAAATGGTGAAACAACCATTATAAAATTGCTATGGTACTGATATGAACCAAGGGTACTGTAAGAAGAGGCAAATTAGCAGTGAGAACCTCACTTGACTTTTTATGACCAGTGACCCCCCCTTGCATGTACCCATGCCTGTCCTGTATTATACTGACTGACAGCAGGAACAAAGCACTGACAGCTCCCACTGTGCTGATTTCTTTTCAGTTCAGTTCATTCTGCTGATGAACTGGCGTGTGAATGCATCCCGACAGTGCTCTCTCCTATTGGATCTTCTCATTGCCGGACATGTCTCCCTATGCAACCGTATGGACTTTTCATTTGATTTTCTTAATGTATTGGTACTAGGGTTGCTACCTTTTCTTCAAGCCAAACCCGAACACTATCACAGGATCCGAAACCCGTACTGTCCGGGTGAAAACCGTACGGGTGGCAACCCTAATTGGTACTTTCTCAGTTACCCTTTTGTGTTGAGATGGCATTAAAAAAGTAAGAATAATACTAATGACATTAAAGCGTGTCCAAACCCCAAGAACAGAATATGTTGTAGCTTACTAGTCCTTAGACGTGGTGGCTGCATTCGTTTTCTCTTTTATAGCTTTTAATACTTACAGGGTTATTCAGAAAAGGGTGAAGAGTTTGGAGAAGGCCCGGGAAGTGAACAATCTAGGACAACATAGCTGAGCTGGAAAGTGAGCTGAATTGGAGAGTTTTTCCAGTTCAGCTATCTTGTCCTAGATTGTTCACTTCTCCCGCCTTCACCTACCCTTTTGTGAATAAACCAGTTAATTTTCACCAGGTGATCCGGCCAATAACACACTTCCTGTCCCAAGGGTGACAATGCTCACTTACTGTACTGAGTAGCATTGTCACTACAGGAGACCTTCCCTCCCTCTTCTCCATAACATAGATGAGGTGGTTCTATAGACCACAAGGATAGCTGGGAACAATCCTACCTGTGTAGTAAGGGCAAGAGAGTACAGGAAGTAATCAGCTCACAAGATTTGAGGCAGGATCGACAGGTGATTTTTTTTGCGCTTATTGAACAGATATAACAAAACGCTTTTACTTGTATATTTAACAGAGCAAAAAGGAGCAAATAAAAAAGTTGATTGTTAGGGTTTACATACCCTTTAAATGGCCTCATACAGAATCAGAAATTGAATGTTATTACTAGGGATGAGTTCACCCGGTCCAAACCTGAAATACTCCGCATACAGTAGGACGCTCCATCCGCTGCCACCCAAGCTGGGGAATTCCCCGCCCGCAGCTGTGTGTGAGCAAAGGGACGGGCTGCTTGTATTTACATAATTCACCTTATATGGCCATATTAGGTCAATGTTATTGACCAATTATAGACACAAGGCCATATAAGGTCAATGATGTAGTTGCATTCCATCCCTTTGTTTACCATGCAGCTGCGGGTGGGGAATTCCCCCCCCCCCCGCAGCTGATTGAGCAGGTGGCCCCCATGTAGCCTTCGGGTTCAATGGAGCTCAAGTTCAGACCAAGTTTGGTCTGAACGTGAGCTCATCCCTATTATTCACATACACTCGGCAGTTAGAGGTATAGCAAATACAAGGTTGTGCCTTTATTATAGTCACATGACCAGTTGTGATGCCTTAATAGTGAACAAATGCGTTATTGCCAGCCAAACTCCATGCAACGGGCTTGTTCGCAGTTTTACAGTCTGAGCAGACTCCTGGTTGAGGCGTCGAGCCAATAACAGGAGCGGAGGGAATTTTTAAAAAATGGTTTCTATGGTTGCAAAAATACCAAATTAGCACTATTTGTCAATGATAAAAAAAATCACAGCTGGCAGCTATTTGAAATCTATTTCTTTATATAAGATTGATATGTAGAGCAGTTATAAATGTTATATCAAATATTTTATAAGACTGCGATGTTCCTTTAACAAGGTTGAGATATCCTCGAAATGAAATCTTTCAGGAACTCTTCGCTATCTGGGAGATAAATGATATCTCATGATATGGATTCTGCAGAAGGCACAGAATACGTTTCTTGTGGGGTTATTGATGAGAATCAGCAGTGGTATTGATCGCTGACACTATTATGTCTTCCTTTGTTAGTACCTGGCAGCATCCTTTCTTGTACCTGTACCAGGCAGAATCAGCTGTTCCATGAATGGCCCAACAGAAGTCACATGACCAATCCAGACAATGTCGCGGAATAAGTGGTGTTTTGGGCTTTCCATTCCTGGCTGAGCCCTGCAGGACACTGGATGTACATAGAGCTCAGTGTATTATGGGATGGGTTCACTTTCTTCTTGTTGCTTTCACCTAGTGAAGGTCATTTTCACGTCTAAGTGTCTTTGATTTTCTATCTTTGTGACAATGTATCTTCATTACAGTGCAAAGTGCCTGGACAGCTGACTTGTAACGGGAAAGCTTGTATGTATCCAAGTGTTTGATTCATACAAGAGTTCGGGGGGCGATCACTTGTATGAAGTGTTTTCCCCTCCAGATCTGTGCTTCATCAGCTTTTTTGGGGTCCCCAGGTGAAATTATGGGTTAATTGATGTCTCCATAAAGAGGACTTTGTTTGTCCCTATGCCTTTAAGGAGGTTGGGCTACCTTTGCCATAAATAGGCTCCGAGATGGAGGCTCCCATAGATTAGCGTTAGGACCACACTATACAGAGGGGCCATGACGATGCAGTGCGGCTTCCACGTATTTTGCAAAAGATGTGCAACTAAAACCTCTGTTTTTAACCTCAATAGTTAGACAGGCTGGCTGGTGAGTGTGCTGGGAAACTTTTGCTTTCAGAAAGAGGACCTGTCACTGTAAATGTGCTATCACTTAGGGGGCTTGTTAGCCCCCTATGTGGTAGCAATAAAGTTAAGTGTGAAAAAAAAGCAAATGTAAAAATTATAGTCACATATAAGCTGATCTCGGGGCTACCCCTTTATCTCTTCCACCCGCACACCCCCTCTAACTGATTGGTCCCGAGTCTTGTATCTTCTTGTAAGGGACTAAGCAAGGGACTCGGACAGCAGACTTTGGTGAGTATTTCTTCACAAGGTAAGTTAAAAAAAAAAATAGTGCAGGATGGGCCTTGGGGGGTTAGGGTACAGGGTGGTAGCAGGGGGTGGGGGTTTAATATTGCCCGGATATGAGTTTTAATAAGATACTACAGATCATTGATAGGGTGAAATTTACAGTAACCATAAACAGTTCTTTCTGATTCACATTATCAATTTAGTGGAATCTTTGATGTTTGATATCTAAAACCAATTTTGGATAGAGTAGAGAGGGATAAGGGACAAATATTAGGTTTTTATTGCTGTCTGTGTCCCCATTAGGGAGATTCACCCTCTCTCTTTGTCCTGGTTACCATTATCACTAAAAGGGAAAGACAATCCCACATTTTGGGCTGTCTTCATAACAGGAATAGATGGGAAATCATCCAATTGGGACACTAGTTCTGGTGAGCCTGCTGACAACCAGGGATTTCCCTCCCTTTAAAGGATAACTTCCTGTTATGGCTATCAGGCAGGAAGTGGAAGGATATCTCCCCAATGGGAAAAATATGGTAAAAAAGTAATCCTCCCTTACTCTATCCAAAACTGAAAAACAAAAGTATTTCATACTATATTTACTTAAAGCATGATGAAACAGTCAGTAAGTTCAGTCTGCCTAGGGGTAGGCAACCTTGGCACTAGAGCTGTGGTGAAACTACAAATTACCAGTGGCACCAGCCACCATCCGGTTTTTGAGCTGTCATTCCTCTGTGAAGTTGATCAAGCATGATCTGTGCCCGATCAGCTTTGATGGGCTGCAAAGGTGACAACAGGGGTCTAAGAGGGGTCTCCACTCTATTGAAGAAGCCTTTAAGGTGAAACGCGTAGAGAGATTTCAAAACCACCACAGTACTTCGACAGTGTAATGAACTATATGTATAATGGACTTTTCCCGCTGTGTTAAGACTACCTAATGCCTAGTTACTAATGTCATACCTATGTTTTAGTTCATGGGAGAGGTATTAACTTACCCTACGGGGTGGGGACTAGTTTTGATCTCTGTTTGTATATATGTATATTTCTTTAAATGCACTTTAATTTTAATAAAAATGCAGTTTTAGCCTATATTAGGTTTGATTGTTGCACTGAGTACCTAAAAAGCCCCACGTTGGGTCATGTTTTAGCTGTCTTCTTGAATAGAACCTGTCACCACTAAAGTGCCATCACATAGGGGGCTTCTGAGCTCACAAACACACAGGCACAGCATGGCAATCTAGTCCTCTGCTCCCTACTCCTTCCTCCAGCTAGTAGATGGGCGGCTGCTGGAGACTGCTCTGCCCCTTGTGATCTTGTACTGGACAGGAAGTTCAGGGAAGCGGAGCTGAGAGAGTTGGTGCTGTTTGGAAACATAATAACTGTAAGGCTTTGGGCAAAATTATAAAGAAATCCTTTGCTGGGCGATGTATATGTGTTCGATCTGGATTTAATAATGAAAAACGTTTTAGAATCCTTGAAATATGTGCGATCTTTGCAGTATTTGCATTTTTTAAATTTTGGATGTGTTCATTTGTTTTAGTACATAGAAACACCAGGGTCTCTTTACACTCCTTACATATCGGCTTGGAAGGTCAGAGGTGTCTTGTAGACATGTGCGATTCGTTTAGTTCAACCAAAATTCGTAAGATTCACAAATTAGAATTTCCAAATCCCAATGCATCCGAATCCGAAATTCCTTTTTGAATTTCGGATCCCGTTTGAAATTCGTTCAAAAACTAAACTGAATGGGACATGTGACTTTTCTGGCCAATGCATCCGAATGGGTCTGAATACGCATTTTCGTTATGTTAACATGGAAGCCATATACAGTATATACATATAATACTAAAGCTGAGGCTCCTAGACCTGAATGGCATTCGAGATCGGAATGACATTTGGGAGCTCCCGAATGCCATGTGGGTCTGGGAGTCTCAGCTTTAGTAATATGTGTATATGGCTCCCACACCCGAATGGTATTCAGGATACGAATTTCTGAATTACATTCGGGAGCTCCCGAATGCCATGTGGGTCTGAGAGCCTCAGCTTTAGTAATATATGTATATGGCTCCCACACCCGAATAGCATTCAGGATCTCCCGAATGCCCGTGTATGGTTTTCTGTGGTATTCACAACGAATATTCGTAAACTCATCTGAAACGAACGAAAATTCGGATTTCGTCCGAATCTGAAACCCAAACTGAATTGAATTTCGGATCAAAATCCCGAAATAACGAAATATCCGAACCAAACCAAATTTTTCTGCAGCTTACATGTCTAGTAATAATTTATCATTATCTTCCAGTAATAAGAATACACTGGAGTCCTCTTTACTAATACCAGGAAGCGATGACGTTGGCTCGTAGTGTTGAGCTGTAGCTGGCGGCTTTCCCTGTATGTGAGTTATGGAGGCAAGCTAGACTTCTATTACACAACAGAGCGTTCCTGGAAGAAGTGCGCCATTTAAAATCACGCCATGTATATACAGAAAGGTAAAATGTGTCACCGCAGACGTCTGTTACTAAATTATTCACCTTCCACATAGCTCGGACGTTTATTCAACAAAGCAGAAAGATCAAAGAGGATCTATCTCATAGCAATGTGATAGATCTCCGATCATTTAAAGGCTAAGCCCACCAAAGATTGTGCTAATAGAGATCCGGAGACTGCTACTAGAGATCCAGGGACTGCTACCAGAGATCCTGACACTGCTAATAGAGATCCGGAGACTGCTACCAGAGATCCGGAGACTGCTACCAGAGATCCGGAGACTGCTACCAGAGATCCGGAGACTGCTACCAGAGATCCGGAGACTGCTACCAGAGATCCGGAGACTTCTGATAGAGATCCTGACACTGCTAATAGAGATCCGGAGACTGCTACCAGAGATCCAGGGACTGCTACCAGAGATCCGGAGACTGCTACCAGAGATCCAGGGACTGCTACCAGAGATCCGGAAACGGCTACCAGTGATCCGGAGACTTCTAATAGAGATCCTGACACTGCTACCAGAGATCAGGAGACTGCTACTAGAGATCCAGGGACTGCTACCAGAGATCCGGAGACTGCTAATAGAGATCCGGAGACTGCTACCAGAGATCCGGAGACTGCTGCCAGAGATCCGGAAACTGCTACCAGAGATCCGGAGACTGCTAATACAGATTCGGAGACTGCTAATACAGATCCGGAGACTGCTACCAGAGATCCGGAGACTGCTACCAGAGATCCGGAGACTGCTACCAGAGATGCGGGGGCAGACACTGGGGATGCCTGTGTTCTATCAAAGTTTGTGACTACGTTAGAATTTGTGACCGGTCACGTGGTCACACATTTTACCGTAATCCCGCCCAGTTTTTCGGCAGGGGAATCTGTGACCACCAATAGGTCAAGAATTCCAACGCTGTTCCAGAGCAGATTGGCATCGCAGATGGTATGTGCAGGAGAATCGATCTGCCCTGGAACAGCTGATCTGTCCTGAAATGTCACTTCTATCCGACTTTGCGGAATGTGAGATCGCAGTCACAAACTCGGATAGAAGTGACATTTCAGGACAGATCAGCTGTTCCAGGGCAGATCGGTTCCCTGCATATACGATCTGCGATGCCGATCTGCCCTGGAACAGCTGAGAAAGCGTTGGAATTACGGTAAAATGTGTGACCACGAGACCGGTCACAAATTCTAACGCAGTCACAAACTTTGATAGAATCCCTGCCCTAATATTCAGCCAGGTTTACGATAAGGTGCCCATAGACATCAGATGGCGGTCAGGTGATGTGACTACTGATCGATCGCTCTGTATATTGATCGGTGTATAAATATGGATGCTTGTATCAGCTTACTTATCCACTGGGCAGACACGTCTGTCACTATCGTTCGTCAGAAGATGAATATCGATTGGATGGGAAGGCAAAGGCAGTCGATTGACTCTACCCAGCAGATTTATGGGTCAGAGGTGTCTGCTACTGGCACATATAGAGGTATTCTCACGTGTCTACCAGATACGGGTACAATCTGACCACACTCGGGCACTACTGTTAATGCCACATGAACATGTACGCGTCACCTGACCCAGCATACACTTCAAGGTCTAGGAAAATGAATTGGGGGGGACGGGGGACTAGGACGACAGACACCAACACCCCCCGTGTCACTTATCATGGCGGGGTACAACGGTAATCGGAGATCATTTTAAACCCATCCAATCAATCATTCACTGCCACAAACATATAATCATTGCACAACTGTCATCTCACGTCTATGGTCAGATCGACGCCAGCCATACACACGTCAGATTTTCATGTGATCATTTCCATCGATTGGAGATCTGAAAACGATCATTTGATGCGTCACAAAGTGCGAATTCTCAATCTGATCGCTTTCAGTGCACAGAAAGGATACAAAGCAATTGTATCAGAATCGATCGATTGATCCAACCCACATCACCGGCATTGAAATGATTAGATGCGGATCGTATCCATCTTCGATTCCATCCCACAAACACAGTCTAAGGGTCACCATACACATTACAATCTGGCCGGGCAATCTCTGTACACATCAGCTTTACATTGATCAAAACTGTAATAGGAGGACCAACCTGATCTATCCAATCAGTTTGTATCCAATCAGGAAGCCCTTGTACTACATACTTGTTGGTAGAGCTAAAGGAGCTTGTACAATCAGATTGTAACGTGTGTGGTGAGCTTAAAATGAGCAGAGAAAACCAGATGATAATTGCTGCATTCAATCAGGATAATGAAACAATCGGTTGGACAGATAGGCGTATGGCCAGCTTAAAGCCATGGAGGCGGTAGTGGAAAACAATTGATGGTTGTAGATAGCAGAATATTGACTAGATGGTTGGGATAGGCAACCTCGGCACTCCAGCTGTGGTGAAACTACAAATCCCTTCATGCTCTGCCTCTGGGAGTCATGCCTGTGGCTGTCAGGGTCTTGCAATGCCTCATGGGACTTGTAGTTCCACAACAGCTGGAGTGCTGAGGTTGCCCCTGGATTAACTGTCAATCAGGTGGATAAAGCTGGCCATACACCCATTAAATTTCACCCAAATTCTAGCAGTGTGTGGCCCCATCGGGCCCCCAGCACAGCTGGCCATGGCTGAAGACTGAAGCTGGCCATACACGGATTGTATTTTGGCTATTTCCTGCTAAATCAGCAGAAATTCGATCCGTGGATGACCGTGCTGGCACAACAAAAGTCGATCATTCAGTTGACTTTTGTGGAAGGAGCTGATCGGAGTATTCACAGCCAAACAGTGACTGCAGCCGATCAGTATTCTGACAGCGGTGGGTGAGGCAATAGCCCGGCAGGGGAGGGGGGATTCCCCCATCTGTGCTGTTTTTCATGGATGGGGGAAACTGTTAGATTTTGTGTATGGCCAGCATTAAGCTCACCGCGTACATCATACAATCTGATTGTACCATCTCCTTTAGATCTACCAACAACTATGTAGTAGAAGGGCCTACCTGCTCGGATTCAAATTGATTGGCTAGATCAGGTTGGTCCTCATATTACACAATTTTGGTAAATCATTGTGCAAAGATTGTACGGTCACATTGCAACAGGTATGGTGACCCTTAGGTAAGCACAGAGGTGGGCAACTCCGGCCGGCCAGCTGTTGCGGAACTACAAGTCCCATGAGGCATTGCAAGACTGACAGTTAAAAGGCGTGACTCCAGGAGGCAGAGGCATGCTGGGATTTGTAGTTAAAGCACAGCTGGAGAGCCAGAGTTGCCCACCCCTGGGTAAGCAGCGTTCGCACGTCATGTAATCTTCTAACTCTACCTTTAGGTTAGCGTGATAGTCAGCGATGAGATCGTTGCAGAACGACGCAGCGTGGCACATAGTAGCAATTGATGGCAATTGCTTGCACGGTGCCACGCATTGTCACTCCATGTAGCAATTGCCGGAGATCCCCCTACCTAAAATCGCCCAGGTGCTCGCCGCCTTTTCAGGCAATGAATGAGTCATTAGAACAGCAGCTGAAACACAGAACGATTTATAGATCAGGAGAAAAGGGAGATTAACTGTCCCAGGATTGTGTATTTTGTATACAAAGGACAGAACACAGACACAGTCACATTGTCCTCTCCCGCCTTCGATTGGTGACCCCGCAGAGGATTGTCATACATTTCCCCGGAGGGGGGGGGGGGGGGGACCAGG
>NW_017306353.1:297188-297906 GCF_000935625.1 Nanorana parkeri | reverse complement strand
GGCAGCGTCCTCTTTTAAAGGGCGATAAGGCACAGTTTGCAGAGCATCCCCTCATTCCGCAGCACATTGCTCCTTACCGAATGCTGATGACTGTAAAACCTTCACAGAGGCAGAAAGATGCAGCAAGACGAGTGATGTTTCTCACAGGAAGATGCATAGAACGTCTCATTTGTCTGGGATTTCTTTATTTTGTTCAAGTTACAGCGGCGTAACCGCGCTCGTTCATTCGCCAATGTCTTTTTGTCCAGTGAGAACGATCACGTTGACGCTTCTACGACTAGAACGGGTCCACGGGCGGACCGGCGAAACGACACTGCGCCAAAAAAGAAGGCCGTCGTGGCATCACTCGTGGGCTGCCGCAGAAGTCTGACCTGGAATGCGCTGGGGGTTTTCGAAGGGTTAATCCTTGCGTGATGCTATGACATGGAGCGTGTGTATGCGGTCTGTTACAACATCCGCCTGCAACAATTGAATGAACTTGCGTCTGGCGTGCACGCCTTCCTCGAGAATGGTGCAGGACTCTGCTCCCTAATGTCTCCCAGCTGGGCGAATTCGCCGATGAGCGGGGTACCGGCTGGCACTAACACCCCAGGTCCGGTCCGTCCCTGCCGCACCGCAAAACGAGAAACACCTTGGTTCAGAGACCCCCCTGCTCCTCCGATTCTGCCTCCTGCCTCCTTCTCCGCTGCCGTTCCCGCCGGGACCTCCAGCACAGGAA
>NW_017306353.1:293072-297114 GCF_000935625.1 Nanorana parkeri | reverse complement strand
CGTGGCCAGCGCCAGCTTGTTGAGGGTGGCCGTCGAGTCCGTGGCCGCCTCCCCCGGCGGGGGAGGCGGGGGCCCCGACTTAGACGCCTGCAGGCATAACAAAGAGTTCGACTTACAAACAGTCATGGTCCTTTGAGTTGAGAAAAAGAAGGCGGCCTCCCCAGCAGCCTCGGCGTCCAGGTACAGGAGGTTACCGGACTCCTCTTCGATGGAATTAGGAAGAAGCAGACACCCCTCTATTGTGAGATCTCCTAAGGGGCAGCCGGCAGGGCTGTAATTCTCTCTCTTCGCTTTCACAATCGTCTGCGCTTGATTCCAGATGCTGATCACCTGTCTGTCATCTGTTGCCTGTCAATGGGTGTGCATGCAGCTTCTAGTAATAGTGTCTCACCGGTTGCTTGGGGGGTCTTCTCTTCTGCAGCTTGCTGTTTGTGCTGGCTCTGATGATGCCGGGAGTGTTGCTCAGTGCTCTCCTCTCTCTGCTACTTCTCTGACTCTGGCTCTCGCTGCCTATTTTGCTCCCTGCTCCTTTCCAGTCTTCCTTCCTATTGGTGGATGAGCAGGATGGTGGGCGAGACTCCCAGACGCTCCAGTTAACCCTTTCCTCCTTGGCTGGCACATCGCTTTCAGGAGTGTTGATGGAATCTGCGACAATTACAACGAGCTGGAAATTTCCACAAATAATAACAAAAGCGACATGTTGCCAAATGCACATCTCTCTTCCTTTATCTCTATATATACATTTATAAATAGTATTTACTATATATAACATACACTATGTTACCAAAAGTATTGGGACGCACATGAGCTTTAATGGCATCCCAGTCTTAGTCCGTAGGGTTCAGTATTGGGTTTGCCCGCCCTTTGCCGCTATAACAGCTTCAACTCTTCTGGGAAGGCGTCCACAAGGTTTAGGAGTGTGTCTATGGGAATGTTTGACATTTGTGAGGTCAGGTACTGATGTTGGAGGAGAAGGCCGGGCTCGCAGTCTCCGCTCTAATTCATAAGGCGTTCTATCGGGTTGAGGTCAGGACTCTGTGCAGGCCAGTCAAGTTCCTCCACCCCAAACTCGCTCATCCATGTCTTTATGGACCTTGCTTTGTGCACTGGTGCGCAGTCATGTTGGAACAGGAAGGGGCCATCCCCAAACTGTTCCCACAAAGTTGGGAGCATGAAATTGTCCAAAATGTCTTGGTATGCTGATGTCTTAAGTGTTCCCTTCACTGGAACTAAGGGGCCAAGCCGAACCCCTGAAAAACAACCGCACACCATAATCCCCCCTCCACCAAACTTTACACTTGGCACAATGCAGTCAGGCAAGTACCGTTCTCCTGGCAACCGCCAGACACGTCCATCGGATTGCCAGACAGAGAAGCGTGATTGGTCACTCCAGAGAACACGTCTCCACTTCTCTAGAGTCCAGTGGCGGCGTGCTTTACACCACTGCACCCGACGCTTTGCATTGCACTTGGTGATGTAAGGCTTGGATGCAGCTGCTCGGCCATGGAAACCCATTCCATGACGCTCTCTACGCACTGTTGTTGTGCCAATCTGAAGGCCACACGAAGTTTGGAGGTCTGTAGCTATTGACTCTGCAGACAGTTGCCGACTTCTGCACACTGTGCGCTTCAGCATGCACTGACCCTGCTCTGTCAGTTTACGTGGCCTACCACTTCGTGGCTGAGTTGCTGTTGTTCCCAGTTGCTTCCACTTTGTTATAATACCACTAACAGGTGACCATGGAATATTTAGTAGCAAGGAAATTTCACGAACACCTGAATCCAATGATTTTGAGGGGTGTCCCAATACTTTTGGTAATATAGTGTGCGTATATATATACAAGAGGTATCCCATATCAAGCATTAAGTTTAATAATAACCCCAAATACCTCGCACTGTGGTGTACGCGGGATTTGGTGACCAGTAGCAATGACCAGATTTTCGATTCAAAGCTTTCATTAAATATATCCCTCAATAGCCACAACCTTGAGCACCGAGTACCTTTACCAACCCAGATATTACCTTGCGTCTTTGCAGTGATGTCATCACTGTGCTGCGCCTAGCCTGTACAGAGAGCAGAGATATGGGAGGAGCCCAGCAGGCTCCACCCACTGCAGAAAACTACAGGAGGGGGGCGGAGACAAGACCAGCCACCCTGCACAAGTTGAGAGAGCAGCAGTGACCGGTCTTTATTGCAGAGGCAAAGTTTCACACTGGATTACTGGCACAGATCTGGAGGAAATACACAAAGCTCACCGAGATTCCAGGAAGAACACGCATGGCTTTTGTATGGGGGACAATATTTGCTTATACTGGAGTTCAGCGTTAAGATTTTCGTCACCGAGCCCTGTGAGTCTAAATGGGAGAAAGCACTTGATTGCCCCATGCATGCTAAAGAGCGTGGATGGAGGAATCCCCCCGCTGGCTCTTGTACTCTGACAGATGGTGCCCACGGTTGTCAGAATACTCAAACAGTGACTGTAGCTGATTGACAATTTCCCGCCCAGTGTGACACAAGCCCATTTCAAAAATTGACTTTGGTCAAGCCGAGTGGTGCTGGCAGGGGAACCCATGGATTGAATTTTGGCCGCAGGAAGCAGCCTCGGTTCGATCCATACATCGCCAGCTTTAGGGCTCATTCACACGGGCATAGAAGGAACGCAAGCTCAGAATTTCATGCATAAAATACACATCTTGGTGGACGCGTATATGCGCACATTTGTTCCGTATACGTTTTTATGGGTACAAATGTTTCTAGCACTGTGTGCAATCCCCAGGCACCACGCACATATGCACGTGTTTACATGCGCATGTGCATGTTCTATTTTTTTTGTGCCCATCTGTCCTCAATGTAAAAACACGGCCCCTTACGCGGCTCTGTGTATGGGCCGTGTATTTAAATGTGCTGCGTCCAGATGTGCACAGAAATAAGTGCTCGCGTCTTTACACAACGTTTTTAACGCCCGTGTGAATGAGCCCTTTGTCTTCAGTCATGGCCAGCTATGTCTTAAAGAAGAACTCCAGGTATATTAAACATTGATCCCTGGCAGTGGGGGTACCCCGGCACTCCGGCTACCCCGGCACTGCAAGGGTTACCTGCTCGTTTTGTTCTAGGATCCAAAATAAAAAAGAAATGCTCACTCTGATCCTCAGTCCTGGGGCGGTGACCGCTCACCTCTCTCTCCCTCCACTGCGGCTGTGTCCCCCGGCATCCTCACATCCAGTGCAAATGAATAAACCTGATGACGTCACGGGTCCTTAGACCACCAGAGCCCGGGGGAGAAGAGGCTACGGGGATCGGTCTAGCAACCAGGCGGGACTGAGGATCATGTGAGTATATCTTTTTTATCTTAGCCCCTAGACCAGGGGTAGGCAACCTGCAATGATTAATGTTTAAGTTGCCCGGAGTTCTTCTTTAAGGCTTATGTAAATTGCACATACATATTACACACATCACTGTATTATATACAGAGACATACACACAAGCCAGTCCCATTCCCTTAAGTCCCAGCACACTTACAGAATGTGGGGACCTTGGCCACTTAAAGAATGGGGGGCCTGTAAGGAAACGGGGCACCGTGGCAATCACCCGGTGTGCACCATTGCCCAATCGCTAGTGCTGGGTTTAGGATAAGGTTGGCTCAGAATGATGCTGGCCAGTCAGACTGAGGACACCCAATGGCAGGAAAAAGTACTGCAGGGAAAATCTCTGACTTGATGGTGAATATTGCAGCAAAAGAAGTTTTTTTTTTATTTGATCTTATAATAACCTATTCATTTTGATATTATTATTTTTGGCTTTAGTTGTACTTTATAAAAATGCCAATATATAAAACTGTAATCTACTGTAAGCAACTTTTTCAGTTGTACGTTTTCCTTCTTCCACCAATGGCTACCACAGTACACCACTCTGCAGAAGAAATCCTACAGCTATTGCCTGAGCGACCAATCAGAAACCAGAAGTCGTTTTGGTCTGGCACAGGTTGGACAGCCTGAGCATATATTGGTCGGTATGGTCACCAGCTCTTTTTTTTTTTTTGTAC
>NW_017306353.1:261870-292998 GCF_000935625.1 Nanorana parkeri | reverse complement strand
GGGTTTTGGTCACCACCCTTTTTTTTTTTTTTGTACGGTGACCGGTCTCTAACCTGGACAATTCAAACTCAACATATGATATATAAAAAAAAAAATTATCAACAACAACCAGGAGGCAAACAGATCGGGGAAGCGGAAGTTGTGTGAAAATCTTTTCCTGTGAAAATGAAACTTAGGGAAATGTTTTCAGACGAGATTCACACAGCTTTTCACTCGTTATTTGCATATTTGCTCAGTTAGATACAATCAGAACATGTGAGGTTCTTAGGTGAAAGTTGTGTGAAAACAGATATAAATAGACTCCGAAACCTAGTTCTTTCTCCTTCCACTGTCTGATAAACTCTTGGGTCACACTCCCCTCTTTGTATCCCAAACTCTACATGGACAGGACTTCACTAGGACATGGTTTTTGTGGGTTCCACTAGTGCCTCTCCCATGCCAACAGAAGATCACTCATCTCCCTCAATGTTCTTTGCTGGGGCCAACATCCAATTCTCAATATAAAGGCCACCACATCTGGTCAGCCACATCCAGGTTCTTTGGTCCTTGCTGCTCCTTCAGTGGTTCTGACCAGCTCTCGTATGCTGACATTTTGGAGAACCCAAAACCTGACAACCAGGTTTCTTCTCCACCAGCTACTCTGGAGACAGCAAGGACAACTGACCACTGTCCAGGTCTCCAATGTGCTACATCACACTACGTATGCTGACATGTTGGGGAACCCAAAACCTGACAACCAGGTGTCTTCTCCACTGACTACTCCAGAGAGACCAAGGACAACCAATCACTCTCCAGGTCTCCAAGGTGCTACATCACACCACGTATGCTGACATTTTGGAGAACCCAAAACCTGACAACCAGGTGTCTTCTCCACCAGCTACTCAGAAGACACCAAGGACAACCGACCACTGTCCAAGTCTCCAAGGTGCAACACCGCACGGAATAGAACGGAGATCCAATGAATTAAAAGGTGAGTCAGGTAAAAGCAGGCTGGAGAGAAAAGATCTAGATCAGGGGTAGCCAAACTTCAGCCCTCCAGCTGTGCTGAAACCTCAAATGCCATGATGCATCTGTCTCTGGGTGTCATGCCTGTGGCTGTGCAGTGCCTCATGGAATTGGTAGTTTTACCACAGCTGGAGGGCCGTAGTTTGGTTACCCCTGATCTAGATTATGCTGGACATCTTCCACCCAGGTAATGAGGTGGGCTGTATCTGACTCGCTGCAGCTTCTAATGCATATTGTGAGAAGCTCACAGTGTGCACAATTTCCATACAGGAGAGTATCCTGTACAGCTCTGCAAAACCAAAGGTGAAAATAATGGAAATAAGCATGGGGGGAGGGTGCAGCTGGCTCTAGAGAGGCGGAGTCAGCTGTCAATCAGGCAGCTGGGTGGATCCTGACAATAGTATCACACAGGACTCAGGACAGGAAGTGTATTACTGGCAGGAGGTGAAAATAAAGGAAGAAAGCCTGAAAAAAGAAAACTAATGCAGCCACTACATCCAAAGACGGGAAAGCTGAAATATATCATCTTTGTTTTTGGGGTGTGGATATGCTTTAAGTATACCATTGTGCCCCATAACAGAAAACTGGCATTGTGAACAGAACATTATTTTCATGAAAACAAATGACAAGCAATGAAATGATGAAGTCTTCATGGGGATTCGGCAGCTGAAGTGCATTATGTTCTTCAGGAGTCAAGTCTCTTGTCTATTCATCTCCCGCTGTAGTGTAAACAGGTGCCGGCGGCTCGGATATGCGCTGTCGGGGGGTTTTGTTATACAGCTAGGTGTGAAATAATAAAGAAAAGACCATGAGATCCAGAAGCTGCGCTCTTCCCTCTCAGCTCCTAAATGCAACATTTCAACACACAAAGATGCTGAAGAGAAACGCAGCTGCGGCACGGAGGAGAGACGTGCGGGCATGTAAGAGTTAAACGCAGTATTCATGGTGCGTTGCTGCATTCGGTCAGTAATGACCCCCCCCCCTGTCCATTCTATACAATAACAGCCTCCAATAGTCTTAATGTATATATTTATAGAAAGGAGAATTACATACAGAACTCAATTAAAAGGGTTCAACGCTCACTTCAAATAGGCCGACCTGTTCCTATGTGTTAAAGGTATCCGAAAATACATGGACACCTGACTCCCACACCTACTATATGGCCAAAAGTATATGGACACCTGACTACCACACCTACTATATGTCCAAAAGTATGTGGAAACCTGACTATCACATCTGCTATATGGCCAGAAGTAGGTGGACACCTGACTATCACATCTGCTATATGGCCAGAAGTAGGTGGACACCTGACTATCACATCTGCTATATGGCCAGAAGTAGGTGGACACCTGACTATCACATCTGCTATATGGCCAGAAGTAGGTGGACACCTGACTATCACATCTGCTATATGGCCAGAAGTAGGTGGACACCTGACTATCACATCTGCTATATGGCCAGAAGTAGGTGGACACCTGACTATCACATCTGCTATATGGCCAGAAGTAGGTGGACACCTGACTATCACATCTGCTATATGGCCAGAAGTAGGTGGACACCTGACTATCACATCTGCTATATGGCCAGAAGTAGGTGGACACCTGACTATCACATCTGCTATATGGCCAGAAGTAGGTGGACACCTGACTATCACATCTGCTATATGGCCAGAAGTAGGTGGACACCTGACTATCACATCTGCTATATGGCCAGAAGTAGGTGGACACCTGACTATCACATCTGCTATATGGCCAGAAGTAGGTGGACACCTGACTATCACATCTGCTATATGGCCAGAAGTAGGTGGACACCTGACTATCACATCTGCTATATGGCCAGAAGTAGGTGGACACCTGACTATCACATCTGCTATATGGCCAGAAGTAGGTGGACACCTGACTATCACATCTGCTATATGGCCAGAAGTAGGTGGACACCTGACTATCACATCTGCTATATGGCCAGAAGTAGGTGGACACCTGACTATCACATCTGCTATATGGCCAGAAGTAGGTGGACACCTGACTATCACATCTGCTATATGGCCAGAAGTAGGTGGACACCTGACTATCACATCTGCTATATGGCCAGAAGTAGGTGGACACCTGACTATCACATCTGCTATATGGCCAGAAGTAGGTGGACACCTGACTATCACATCTGCTATATGGCCAGAAGTAGGTGGACACCTGACTATCACATCTGCTATATGGCCAGAAGTAGGTGGACACCTGACTATCACATCTGCTATATGGCCAGAAGTAGGTGGACACCTGACTATCACATCTGCTATATGGCCAGAAGTAGGTGGACACCTGACTATCACATCTGCTATATGGCCAGAAGTAGGTGGACACCTGACTATCACATCTGCTATATGGCCAGAAGTAGGTGGACACCTGACTATCACATCTGCTATATGGCCAGAAGTAGGTGGACACCTGACTATCACATCTGCTATATGGCCAGAAGTAGGTGGACACCTGACTATCACATCTGCTATATGGCCAGAAGTAGGTGGACACCTGACTATCACATCTGCTATATGGCCAGAAGTAGGTGGACACCTGACTATCACATCTGCTATATGGCCAGAAGTAGGTGGACACCTGACTATCACATCTGCTATATGGCCAGAAGTAGGTGGACACCTGACTATCACATCTGCTATATGGCCAGAAGTAGGTGGACACCTGACTATCACATCTGCTATATGGCCAGAAGTAGGTGGACACCTGACTATCACATCTGCTATATGGCCAGAAGTAGGTGGACACCTGACTATCACATCTGCTATATGGCCAGAAGTATGTGGACACCTGCCTATCACACCTATTATATGGCCAGAAGTATGTGGACACCTGTGGACTCCTGACTATCGCACCTACTATATGGCCAGAAGTAGGTGGACACCTGACTATTGCACCTACTATATGGCCAGAAGTATGTGGACACCTGACTATCACATCTACTATATGGCCAGAAGTAGGTGGACACCTGACTATTGCACCTACTATATGGCCAGAAGTATGTGGACACCTGACTATTGCACCTACTATATGGCCAGAAGTATGTGGACACCTGACTATCACATCTACTATATGGCCAGAAGTAGGTGGACACCTGACTATCACACCTATTATATGGCCAGAAGTATGTGGACACCTGTGGACTCCTGACTATCGCACCTACTATATGGCCAGAAGTAGGTGGACACCTGACTATTGCACCTACTATATGGCCAGAAGTATGTGGACACCTGACTATCACATCTACTATATGGCCAGAAGTAGGTGGACACCTGACCATCAAAGCTACTCAGGGGTGTCCTGAGGCCAGGTGTCAGCCGGAGCGGATACTGGGTGACACCCCGCTGTGACGACATCACGCAGGTGCGTGACGCCACCATGCGCGCGCACGCGTATGTGCATGCACGGTCATCTTATTTTTACCTGCCAGCGGCAATCTTGGTGATGGACGCTAGCAGAGAGAGGAGAGGACATTTACCCAGCAGGATAAGATATTCCTCCGGGTCCCCTCCTCTCTCCTGAAACTTTTCAAAGTGGGTGACACCAAAATGACTGCTAGTCATTTTGGTGTCACCCCTCCAATGGTGTCACCCGGATGCGGGCTGCACCTCCTGCACCCCTCTTGTGACACCACTGTACCTACTATATGGCTAAAAGTATGTGGACACCTGACTATCGCATCTACTATATGGCCGAAAGTATGTGGATACCCCTCCAAAGTAAGGAGTTTAGGGGTTTCCAGTGAAGGATACTGCTAATGCTACATCATACAAAGACATTATAGAGGATTATGCACTTCTAACTTTATTGCCTTTTCTGTTCCAGCATGACTGTGCACAAAGCCAGCTCCAAAGACACGGTTTGATGAGTGTGGTGTAGAAGAACTCGAGTGGCCTTCACTAAGACCTGACCTCAACCCTACTGAACACCTTTGGGATAAAATTAAACACCAGCTGTGAGCGAACATCAGTACCTGACCTTAATTACAGCAATAATGTGACCCCAGGAACATTAGACAATGGGGCTGCAAGGGTTAACTGCTCTTTTTAGTCTAGGGTCTAAAATAAAGAAGAAATACTCACGGATCCTCGGTCCCGCAGCAGTGACCACTCACCTTCTTCCCTTTCACTTCAGCTGTGCCTGTGTTATACCTGTTTGATGAATGCAAAGAAATATCTGCTGATCCTGCCAGAAATCCTGTCACATGTTCCCATGTTACATTGTTCACAGCTATCTCTGAGGACTACAGAACCCCCCTCATATTATGGAGGAGAGGAGGAGGAGTCCTGTAGTCATGTCCTAGGGTGACAACCAGGGGCGTAACTAGAAATCACAGGGCCCCATAGCAAAATTTTGTATGGGCCCTGTGACTTCTAGTTATGCCCCTTGCAGAGCCCACTCGAGATCCCACACAGCCCACCTGAGGGTGACCCTGCAGAGCCCACCATAGACTCTCTATCACCCTCAGGTGGGCTGGTCACACTCCTTACCGGTCCGCCTCCTCTTCCTGCACGATCGCTGATGGGGCCTGCCTCCTCCTCCGTCGCTGGGCCCGCCTCCTTCTCCATCACCGGGCCCCGCCTCCTCCTTTGCTGCCGACCACTGGCCCCGCCTCCTCCACTGCCGGGTTCAGACTGCTCCACCGCCGCTGCTGGCTCTCATTAACTCCGCAGCGGCTGTGAGAAGAACGCGCTGCTGCACAGATCACTGTCAGTGATCTGAACAGCAGCGCATTCTTCTCACAGCCACCAGTGAAAGCCACCAGCATAAGATGCCATAGCGACCAAGGCGGCCCGCACGGCATTTAGCCGGGCCCTCCTGGGCCTCATAGCGGCCGCCTGGGTCGCTATGGCGATTGTTACGCCACTGGTGACAACTCTGCTTCTATATCATTACAGTGCGGTGAGTGAAAGTTGTCACCCTAGGAAAGGAAGTGTGTTAGTGGCAGGATCACCGGGTGAAATAAAAAAAAGAAACCTAATAAAAGGAAATGAATGTAGCCACCACATTAAAGGATTGGTAAGCCGCCAAATATTACATTTTTTTTTTTTTTGGGGTGGGGGTTATATGCACTTTAAAGGGACTTTTCCACTTTTAAAAGGAGAACAGCAATGGCTGCCCCATATTTAATTAATGACAGTATGCACTTAAATCCCACAGAAATGACAGACAATTCACATCAGGTCCTTCCCCTAGATCAGTGGTTCTCAACCTTTCTAGGGCTGGGACCCCTTGGTAACATTTGCCAAGTTGTGGTGACCCCCAACCGTAAAATGTACGGTTGGGGGGGATGCACCAATACTAGTATCTGTGTGGGCTCTTGGGAGCCTATGCGGGCTCTCAGGTGGCTAGTGGGACTCTCTGTGGTGCCCAGTGCGGGCTATGTGATGCCCAAGCACTTACCTCCCCTCACTCCTGCCTGCTCCCCTCTCTCTGATCCTCTCCGGTCGCTGATGCTGCAGCGCCATCTAGGAGACCTGACACTGCCATGCTAGGAGGAGGCTGAGGAGCCTCTTACCTAGAGCAGCACAAGGCACATGGGGACCCCCCTCAACTGTGGGTTGCGACCCACTTTTGGGTCGCGACCCACAGGTTAAGAACCACTGCCCTAGATGAACTTACAGTCTAACAGCTCCACACTATAGCACAAGGTCCAGACAGACATATTAGTGGTTTGTGAAAGGAAGATGGCGGACCCAGAAGAAACTCATATACACACAGAGGAGAGCTGAACCTCGGATCTTCCACAGGACCATCTACTTTACCACCATGCCACCCTGGCTTGGTGAGAAAATAGCCTCCTTCAGTTTATGAATTGGCACCCCTTAAACCCATTTCCTATAAGCAATCTGCACATACGTAGAGCACAGCTATGACCACATATACCGGTAGTAAAAATGTTTATAAATAGATCTCTTGCCATCCTCTGAGATCAAGGATCATCAATAATGGGCCATTTTGTGTCCTTTTACACACGTTCTGTACCCGCTTAATATTGTAATGGATCAGATAATATTTGTAATTCACTTCTCATATATCCCACGCGTCAAAATGTTACCGCGAACACATTTTCTTAATGTAGGGTGGATCAGCACACAAGGTCAGCTCCTGCAGAAACCTTTCAGCTAAATGTGGCAGGAAAACAGCGAGAACCTGATCTTTCTCCCATCACATTACCCATGTATCTAATAATAACATGGGGGTGACATGTACTGTGTACTGCAGCTATTTCATGATATCTAAGGGTGAAGGAGGGCAGTGGAGTTCTATCTCATAGCCCTTCACTTTTATATATTTGTCAGGAAAAAGATCTAGAGCTAAAGTAAGGTCAGCACAGTGACTCAGTGGCTTGCACTTCTCTATTGCAACACTGGGGGTCCCCGGTTCGAATCCCGGTCAGGACTGAAAAGAGTTTGCATGTTCTCCCTGTGCTTGTGTGTGTTTCCTCCCACACTCCAAAGACATCCTGGAAGGTTAATTGGCTCCTGTCTAAATTGGCCCTGTATGCATGTGAGATAGGGACTTTAGATTGTAAGCTCCTCGAGGGCAGGGACTGATGTGAATGCGTACTGTGCAAATTGTTGGTGCTATATAAATACTATTATTATTATACAGGATTTATATAGCGCCAACAGTTTGCGCAGCGCTTTACAATATAAGGAAGATATTACAATGCAATTCAAGACAAGATGGTAAGGAGGGCCCTGCCCATGAGGGCTTACAATCTAAAAGGGTGGGGCAAGTGGTACATGAATAGAATTTAGCCATATGTATTTCCTACTGATATGATTAGCCCCCCACATAAGTGATAGGGGGAGGAAATAGACTTCTAAGAGTGACTGAACTATAGCAGAAAAAAATCAGGTCTTCAGTCCTGCCAGACAGGGCTGAGCAAATCTAAAGACTGGATGGAAAGAAATATAAACCATTCACCAGGTAAAACAGCTCCCTTTCATGTACACCATATTACCAAAAGTATTGGGACACTCTTCCAAATCATTGGATTCAGGTGTTCTGTGACATTTCCTTGCTACTAAATATTCCACGGTGAACTGTTATTGGTATTATAGCAAACTGGGAACAACAGCAACTCAGCCACGAAGTGGTAGGCTACGTAAAATGACACAGCGGGGTCAACGTGTTCTCTGGAGTGACCAATCACGCTTCTCTGTCTGGCAATCCGATGGACGTGTCTGGGTTTGGCGGTTGCCAGGAGAACGGTACTTGCCTGACTGCATTGTGCCAAGTGTAAAGTTTGGTGGAGGGGGGATTATGGTGCGGGGTTGTTTCTCAGGGGTTGGGCTTGGCCCCTTAGTTCCAGTGAAGGGAACTCTTAAGACATCAGCATACCAAGACATTTGACAATTTCCTGCTCCCAACTTTGTGGGAACAGTTTGGGGACGGCCCCTTCCTGTTCCAACATGACTGCGCACCAGTGCACAAAGCAAGGTCCATAAAGACATGGATGAGCGAGTTTGGGGTGGAGGAACTTGACCGACCAGCACAGAGTCCTGACCTCAGCCCGATAGAACACCTCTGGAATGAATTAGAGCGGAGACTGCGAGCCCGGCCTTCTCCTCCAACATCAGTACCTGACCTCACAAATGTCAAACATTCCCATAGACACACTCCTAAACCTTGTGGACGCCTTTCCAGAAGAGTTGAAGCTGTTATAGCTGCAAATTGCGGAGCCAACCCAATACTAATTTCTACATACTAAGACTGGGATGCCATTAAAGTTCATGTGTGTGTAAAGGCGTCCCAATACTTTTGGCAATACTGTATAGTGTATCTCTTCTGAGTATTTTGCTGTTTGCCTGGTGTCAGGTTAAAGAAGAATTGCAGGTATGTTAAAAGTCAACCCTGTAAAAATTTATTTTTAGTTATGCTGCATGAATGGGAAGACATAACGAACATTTGTGTCTGCAAAAGTGGAAATACACTTTAAAACTTTGATCACCTATATAACATAGACTGGTCCTCTTTATTAGTCCGGACTGTGTGTTACTTCGAGTCTGGTCCTGATCTGCACAGGCAGTAAATCCGGCCACACACTGGTAGATACGAACGGTCATATGAAAACCTCATCAGAACATTCGATAATGCCATCAGACCTGACGACTGGAAATTTAGTTCAGTTCTAACATTTGGTTTTGGAATGAATGGAGTTTCTGAACGTAAAACCAAATTCACTGTTAGAATTTAATTCATAAAAATGTTTCCATCCCGCACCTTCAAATCTTTTCATCACTGTGATTGAAATCAATCGTCAAATGAACCTAAATAACTTTTTAGAAAGACGAACGAACGCTCCGAAAACAATTTTTCAGTGACAGAACCTTTCCTCCGTCTCTGGAAACGTCACCAGCTGAAAGAATTTGATGATCAGATTTGGGTTTGCCGTAGAGTGTTGTGTATTCCTCAATCCATATAAAAACGCCCGCCAGGCTCGCCGCCTTCTCCGTATCTAGATGAGAATTTTTCTGGGTAATTGATAAACAGCGTGAGTTTAATATATCTGTACTTCAGGCCACGGTCACGGAGGGGTGGCGGTGGCTGGAAATAGCTCAGTTCTGCTCCAAGGAACCCGAAATGTTCAAAGCACTGTCACAAAAACTGATTAGTGACACAGCTGACAGGTTACCTTTGTGAGTCATCCGAGTCCCAGGAATACCGACTCCGTGATTGGGCGCCGGCCATCATTATCTTGCCACCAGAGCTGCTTCACAGCAAAAATATGCAGTGCAGGAAGAAAAAGGTTATTTACTCTCAAATGCATTTCAAAGCTGAAACAGCGGAGACTCCAGCAGAGAGATGAATGTATAATCCGGAGTTATTTAACAAGCCGCCAGGACTCGTTTTCTATTTGATCTCCCCCTCACAATGTATACAGTATATACATACATATTTAATACAGGCAGCACATTGGCTCAGTGGTTAGCAGCACTGAGGGTTCTCTGGTTCAAATCCCGGTCACATTGATGAGCTCATCTCCCATTCTGCTCTCTCCACCTATTAGCATGCTCCTTTTACAGCAGTAAACCTCACTGGCTCCTTATGCTGCCTCTCCCTCTATAACTGGGGTGGGCAACTACGGCTCTCCAGCTGTTGTGGAACTACAAGTCCCATGAGGCATTGCAAGACTGACAGTTACCGGCATGACTCATTTCCTTTATATTTGGTATGACTGCCAAGAGACGAGCTACTATTTGACAAACGTTTTTTTGTTCTCTTTAGGGACATCTCAAAATATTTTATGGGCACATTCCCAACATGACGCCATTGTATCATTTAGAGCAGCGATGGTCTGTTAGCATTGCCATACACACCTTGATAAGAAGTGATCTGGAGGATTCAAGCATTGCCCATGATGGTTGGGCTGTGTAGGGGTTAAACCTGATCTCCAGGAGAAGCAAATATTGTCCTCATAAAAGAGTCATGTGTATTCATATGTGAATCTCAGTGAGCTTTGTGTATTTCTTCCAGATCTGTGCAGTAATCCAGTGTGAAGCAGCTTCCTGTAATAAAGACCGCTCAGTGCTGCTCTCTCTCCTTGTGCAGGGTGACTGGTCTTGTCTCCGCCCCCTCCTGTAATAAAGACCGGTCACTGCTGCTCTCTCTCCTTGTGCAGGGTGACTAGTCTAGTCTCCACCCCCCCCTTTAATAAATACTGGTCACTGCTGCTCTCTCTCCTTGTGCAGGTGATTGATCTTGTCTCCACCCCCTCTTGTAATAAAGACCGCTCACTGCTGCTCTCTCTCCTTGTGCAGGGGACTGGTCTTGTCTCCACCCCCTCTTGTAATAAAGACCGCTCACTGCTGCTCTCTTCTCCTTGTGCAGGGTGACTGGTCTTGTCTCCCGCCCCCTCCTGTAGTTTTCTGCAGGCAGCCTGAAGTGGGTGGAGCCTTCTGGGTCCCTCCCACAGCTCTGCCCTCAGCACAGGTTATGTACAGTGGAGTGATGATGTCATTGCTACTTTGACAAGTTAATACCTGGGCTTGCAAAGGCATTGAATGAATACATCTAAACGTAGATTTATATCCTTTGTAGCTATTGAGGAAAATTTTTAAATAATATTTTTGTGCCCACAGTTCACCTTTAAGTCAGTGGTGGTAAGAGGCACTTCCAGTTATCACACACAGGAATGGCAGCACTTTGGCTCAGGGTGGGATAAGCTTATTGTTTATGACAGGTTTGCTTTAAAGGGGTTTTCTTCTTTGAATGATGTATTTTAACATTTGTACCAACCATTCGACTCAGTGCTGTGTACAAAGTCTGATGTATGAAGGTTTGTTAAACCTTTAATATTTAAAACTCTCTAGTTCTGCAGAGTCAATGCCACCGTCCCTCAGTACACCCCATTGCTGAAGCTCACTTTGAAATGAATACATTAGGACCATCTCTTTGCCAACCCACAATTATTATTTTCCTTCCATTCCTTGCTATGTGCCCTGACCTCAGTGATATTATAGTCTAATTACCACTTTACTGGTAACATTGATAATGTCATTGACACATAATGATCATGTGTATTAAGGAACAATTCCAGGCCAAGCTGGCTTTGAAATGTGGTACTCCACTCCTCTTCAAATGTCGTGCGGAAAAGGACGGCAGCCTAATGGCATCAATTAAGACAGTCCAATGAATCTAAAGTCCGCCGCGCAAAAGATTTCTTTATCACATCATTTAAAGGATATCTATGGACAAAAGCTAAAAATAAGTCTGTATTTCTATATTGAATTTCTATTTCACCCACTTCTAATAAGCAGGTCCATCTAGAAGTTTCTAAACGTACTTATTAAAGATGCCCATAGGGTGTACTTCCTCAATGCGCATGACACAATGTCACTGCCTTCACGATTGAGCCTGAATTCTGAACTACAACTCATCGTCTAAACTAGGAATGCATACTAGTATCAGTAGAAGAGGGAAGTGAATAGAGGCAAAAACAAATGTTCTTGGTATGTTTTCTTTGCAGGTTGAATGTAATGTAGTGTAATACTGTATAATGGCCACTAGATGGAGCTAAGGAACATAGGAAATAAGTATCTTTTTCCTATGCTCATCAACTCCATCTAGTGGCCATAATTTGGTATTACATTGCATTTGATCTGAAATGAAATATACTAAGACTGTTCGTATTTTGCCTCTATTCACTTAGAACGAACATTCACAGAGATTTGCAGGGTAAATGGTTCTGCAAATTGTTTATAAAGAGACCCCTTAATGTAACTACAAGATATACAGTATATCTTTATATTGAGCTGCCCCAGTCCATCTAAAAGTGGAAATCATGCTTTCACTGACACCAGCTTGTACATGCACATTCCATCTTCTTCCTGTCATCTCTAAGAGACTGAAATAGAACAAGCAGGTAACAAGAGTTTACACTTTCACACTTCATTGGAAGCTTGCTTGTTCCAGATCGGTCACTTACTAAGTAGAAAATCTAGGATCTAGATGGCAGCCCTGGAGCCTGGGCCTTTAAAAACAAAGTCAGCAATGGGAGCTTCCATATCCTCACCCTCACAAATTTCTTGGCCAAGATCAAGTGTAATATCTGTTGTTATCAGTGTTCAGGAGAGGAAATGGGCCACTGTTCTGACCTTATGGTGGAAATGGCTGGCTGCAGAGTACCCTGCCAGGGATGATGGGGGGGTTCCAAGGGGTCCTGGCCATGGAAAGGAAACTGAATTGAGTTTCCATTCACATAAGGGTGGGGGTCAGAAGTACTTTCATAGTGCCTGGAATCTGGAGGATCCCAGTATCTCCTGATTTGGTCTACTTGGTCTGGTCATGGGCTGAGGACGCAGGGAGCCCGCGGTGTCAAGAGCACCCTGGGAGTGGCGCTTTGGGGATGCTTGAGTCACAGTATGGATTTGGGACCCTACTGTGTGAAAAGCATTCAGGCTACAAAACAAAATGCTCTTTCTGCACTTTGCCTCTTGAGCTAGGCCTTAAGGCCAGGGAAACAGTGGACATTTTTATACCATTGTCTTACAAATCGGCACTATTTATTTTTCTAACTTTTGTTTGTGCACTTCACTTTTGATATGTGTGTTTTTCACCCCACATGATGGAGGTTGTGGGTCTTCAGGCCAGAGGTAATGGGTGAGGGTGCATAGCCATTAGGTTCCTTACTCACCAGGGGTTACCCTTCGGGGGGAGCCCCCAACCTAGCACTTGGAGGTCAGTCTCAGCTGACCTAGAGGAATGGGTCCACCAGGCTTCAGCAAGGTGGACACCACTGCTCCGCCCCTGTCAGGAGCCTTGCCCTCTAGGGGGTCAGGAAAAGGGCCCTATTTCTTCTGGAGATGGATCATTTGACACACACTAGTGCACTTTTGTGTGTGTTCACATGCACATTATTTGTTCATTATGGTTATATCAGTTTAACTCTGACTATAAAAGGTTCTTTGAGGATGAGTCAGAGATGCACTTTACCATTATTTATCCACTTCAGAATCTTCTACAATGTTCATCTTTTAATCGGGCGGATGTCTGAATAAAGCGTTACAAGATAATTAAGAAAGGCAATTAAACACAAATTTCATTGCCATTTACACTTTTTGTGAAGATACAATATTTGCTTTCAGTGGGTATCACCCTCAGTTAATAGCCTAATTAAACTCATAAAAAGTGCTCTATAACATGCACATCAGAAATGAGCATTCCTGCGGGATAAAAGAGCTCCGTGACAATAAAGCGCAAGAGTTGCTAGGCAACAGCATAGAATTGTGACCTCACCGAGATGACACAACAACAAAAAAGAAACTGCCTTATGTCTCTGAAAGCAAACAGATTAAAAACACATATCTATACAAGACACAGCAGAATGGAAATCAAATCTTCCCCTTGTCTCCTGGGCCTATAAATCACTAATCCCCCAATAAATGTCTGAACTATGGAGAATGGAGTGAATGTAGAGGGATACGGAAACTAGCTTGTATGTCAATGAAGAGGGAGGGAGAGACAGAGGAAGACACAGGCAGGATGGGACAGAGAGAGGGAAGGTAGAGAGAAGTGATGGACAGGGAAAGTACATATATACTGTAGGCGATCACTTTCACTGGATAATTTACTTAATTGAATTGAAAGATTTGGATAATAATCAGTTTGTTTGAGAGGTACTAAAACTAAACAATAAAGGTGATCAGCGCCAGTAAGTGTAATGTGGAAATATGAACTACCAAGCACTAAGGATATATCTAAATATCTGTAAAATGTGAAAAAACAATATTGTGCCGAGCTAATAATCATACATATCTAATAAATTGAAACATATATAAATGAGTCACATATATGAGCCTTCAAACAAATGAGGCATAAGAAATATCTACACACATACAAGACACAGCAGAATAGAGCACTTTTTAACACGTGACTTCACGTGTTTTGACGTAACGTACGTAGGGCAGAGCTCCTGATGTCACCACGCTGAGCCGGACGAACAGTTTTCTTATCACTTTGCTGCCATTTGTCCTGCTGGTATGATCCAGCAATACCCAATGCCTGTACTGTTTACACCATTGTTAGTACGCATTTTTTATATAATAAATTGCATTTTATTGGACGTTACGCACTATGTCCTTGTCCTTTTTCTCTTTCCACCTGGATTTATACTGGTACCTGTGATCTGAGGAGACCTTATCGCCTTTTTCTGTGCATGGGCTTCCCTCCCCCATTAAGAAGGGAAAAAGTGCATTTGACCTAGCTCTGTGGGTCTACCTCCCCAGGTGAGCATTCACTTGTTATCATCACTCACTGGGTGGAGGTGAAGGTCTGCCTGCATTGTGTGATTATCCTTACCTGAGAGTTATATGCACATTGGCTGCGAATCATCTGAGGAATTTTTTGCACAATCACCATTGTTTGCGTTTGTTTTTTCCTTGGGACTTTTTTTGCCTATATTGCTTTTTTGTATGTGTGTAGATATTTCTTATGCCTCATTTGTTTGAAGGCTCATATATGTGACTCATTTATATATGTTTCAATTTATTAGATATGTATGATTATTAGCTCGGCACAATATTGTTTTTTCACATTGTTTGAGAGGTGTAATGTTGTCACCAAGAGGAAGACGAGAAACATAGAATGGAAAGAGAGGCGAGATCAGAGGAGCATACATGTATGATATAGACAGAGACTGGGCAAGAGGGAACGAGAGAAGGGAAAGAGAAAGCAGAAGATGGAGGGAAGAGAGAAATATTGGGAAATACTGGTAACGAGTAACAGGATGAAGGGATAAGGGGCGTCATGGAGGGAGGGAATTTCATGGGGTGTTCGAGGGAAAGAGAGAGAGAGGATAGAAGAGCAGGGATCCCAACCTGAAAGAAGCAATTTCAGGGAGGTGTCCCTCTCATTTCAGGGAGGTGCCCTCTCTGCTCAGCAAAGTGCAATAGCCAATAGGAATCTAGCTATGCATTCGTATGCCTTTTTTTCCCCTTTTCTGACTAACGGTCGAGCAGATTAAACCTTTCCGGGAGGAAGTGTTTCTCTCCCGGGCGGCCGGGAGCCGCTATCTAATAGCGGGAGACTCCCGGAGCGTCCGGGAGAGTTGGGATGTCTGGAAGAGTCACTGAGAGAGAGAGAATGAGGTTTGGTGTGAGTGGGTAATAGAGAGGAGTCATTGAGAGAGGAGGTGAAGAGGCAAGTCATTGAAAGAGAGAGAGAGAGAACACAGGAGTCATTCAGCGAGAGGAGAGAAGAGGGGGGTCATCAAGAGTGGGAGGGGAGAGAAGAGGGGAGTCATCAAGAGTGAGAGGGGAAAGGAGAGCGGAGTCATTGAGAGAGATGGGACAGAAGAGGGGGGTCATTGAGAGAGGAGAGGGGAGTCATTGAGCGAGAGGGGATAGAAGAAGGAAGTCATTGAGAGAGTGAGGGGAGTCATTGAGAGAGGGGGTGAAGAGGCAAGTCATTGAAAGAGAGAGAGGGGAGAGGAGTCATCAAGAAAGGCAAGGGAGAGAACATGGGAGTCATTCAGAGAGAGGAGAGAAGAGGGGGTCATCAAGAGTGGGAGGGGAGAGAAGAGGGGAGTCATCAAGAGTGAGAGTGGTAAGAAGAGGGGAGTCATCAAGAGTGAGAGGGGAGAGAAGAGCGGAGTCATTGAGAGAGAGGGGATAGAAAAGGGGAGTCATTGAGAGAGAGACGGGGGGGGTCATTGAGAGAGAGGAGAGGGGAGTCATTGAGAGAGAGGGGATAAAAAAAGGAAGTCATTGAGAGAGTGAGGGAAGTCATTGAGAGAAAAGAGGGGAGAGAGGAGTCATTGAGAGAGCGGGGATAGAAGAGGGACTTAATTGAGAGAAGAGGGGAGTCATTAAGAGAGCGGGGATAGAAAAGGGGAGTCACTGAGAGGGGAGTGGAGAGTGGAGTCATGGAAGGTAGAGAAGGGATGGGGGTCATGGGGAGGAGGGTAGAGAAGGGAATTATCAAGAGTGAGAGGGGAGAGAAGATGGGAGTCATTGAGAGAGAGAATGGGATGAAAAAAAGAGCGGGCGAATGGCATAGATGGAGGTAGGAGAGAAGAGGGGAGCCAGTGACCAGAGAAGTAGTAGGAGCGTGTGAATGTGAGTGAGAAAGAGGATGGGACTGAAAGTGAAAGGGGAAGGGAGAAAAAGTAAGATAAAAAGAGGGAAGAGAGTAGTCATTAAATAAAGAAGAGGGAGGGAGAATGGGATTAGTATAACATGAAAATGGAGCGAGTGAATGGAAAAGAAGAGGAGAGTGGAGATAGAGAATGGAATGGAAGGAAGAGGGGAGTTGGGGAGAGAGAAGGGGGGTAGAATATGATTAGGAGTGACAGGAAGAGAAAGTTTAATCATCTGTGTTTAATCATCATTATTACCTTTTTAAATGTCAGTGCTTGTGAAAGGTTAATAGATTAAACGATGTAAACTTTCAATAAAAACTACTTAAAGCAGAGGTGTCTCCTCCACATTATCCAGAACATTAAGTTGTGGGACTCAGAATACACCGAAGGGGTCTCATATGGGTTCTTATGGTTCAGAGTGGAAACAAATACCATTCCATGATAGCGCTCGGCTCAGATGCAGGATGCCCTCTCTGGTCCTGTTGACAACATGGAGTCATTAATTGTAGTGTGATTATGCAATCGCATTTACTGCACACCAAACATTTGCTTTCATCCGTGCCTCCACAGTATCATCCATCAGGACCGGTCCCCTGCCACCCTTTTAGGAGCTGCCATTCATTCTAATGCATGGAGAACACAAGAGTCACAACCTTGTTATAACTCCTATTATTCATGTACTAAATGGATAACAGCGTAGGGATAATGTTGACTGTCTATAGAAGACCAGGTGATTAATCTGCTGGCTCTACCAGGATTTGTAATAGTCTAGTGCAGTGGTTCTCAACCTTTCTAGGGCCGGACCCCTTGGTAACATTTGCCAAGTTGTGGTGACCCCCAAAGTTAAAATTTAGGGATGACGCGGCTGCTGCAGCGACATCTGGAGGCGTGGCAGGACAACTGACACTGCTGCTCTAGGAGAGAGCTGAGGAGGACTCTCACCTTGCACAGCGACCCACAGGTTGAGAACCACTGCTATAGGCAAAGACCGGACCAGGCTCTGCAGCTGGAACTAGAAGAATTGGATTTAAAGTATGAGGTACATACTCCGCAGTACTGTCACTGATGGGGATGGGCTCGGGCGTGTTCGCAGCTCCACGTGCCAAGCCCGCCAGGAAGCTGACAGCGCGCAGTGCCAATTACAGGCACTGAGACATTTCCCGATCTCTGCAGCTGCGGACTGGGAAAATGGAATGGTGTGTTTTACATATTTTTTTTGCTTGAATACATACATATTGCACCTGCCCTCTGCTGCTGTCAATCACTAAAAGGGGACCTGGTGGAGAACTTCAGGTCCCCCTCTGCTGATTGGCAGCATCAGAGGGCGGGTGCAATAGCTAGTTTGCTATTGGTTTTTGCAACGTGAAATAGCCAATAGGAATCTAGCTATGCATTCCTATGGTGGTTTTTTTTTTTCTGACTAGGCGACCCCTGGCAAATCGTCATTCGACCCCCGAGGGGGTCCCGACCCACAGGTTGAGAACCACTGGTCTAGTGTGTACAATGGCATTCTGCATCTCATCCCACTAGGATTCCCAATGCTGAACAAAAAAATAAAATAACCTGTCAGTAAACAAATATGGGAGAGGCCATTCCCGGTTCAAGTGCCAGGGCTGTCATCTTCACCTTCCCTTTACTGCCTGGTGATCCACTGGCTTAGAACAAGAATGTGCATGTTGGGTGTCAGGCTATAGGATATGCACACACTTATTCCAGGGCAATGGCTTACTCTGTAATGAAGGGAGGACATGCACCTTAACATAATCAATACATTCTATACATTCTGCCAATAGGTATCTGATCAATTCTGCAGCCGCTGTGTAATATCCAAACCAGATATCTGTGAATAGCATTTTCTAAAACACAGCGCTCCTAATTATGAGTAATCTGTTACAATGTATCCAAAATAAAATCTACGTGAATGTGTCTTAAAGTGATATTAAAGTGAAAAGGTTTTTAAGATATTTTAAATGCTGACTAAATCACAATGGATGCTGCTACTTGATAAATAAAAGCTGGTCCTCTGAGCTTTGGACCTCATATGCTCTTTTTTTAGTGTGGCTCCCTCTTACAGGGTCCTATGGAGCCACCCTTTTATGTGTGTAAGCTGTGTGCGTCTCCACAGGCACAACAAGGCAATCCTGCAAGACAGTCTCACCCGGAAAGCTTACCATGGTATATTCCTCAAGCTCACTGTTAGGGCTTACATATACTTTAAGCCAGGGATAGGCCTCCCTGGCACTCCAGTTGTGGCCCTACAAGTTCCATAAGACATTGCAATGCTCTGAGAGCCGCAGGCATGACTCCCAGAGGCACAGGCATGATGAGAGTTGTACTTCTAGCACAGCTGTAGTTCTAAGATTGCCTCCTGCTACTTTAATCACTTGGAGTTCCCTTTATATATCATTATTATTAGAGATGCACCGATACTAGTATCAGTGCCAATGCTTCGATGCCTAGCCCCTACTTGGGCTTCCGGTATCAGGAAGCCGGGCAGCGAGTCAAAACACACTGTGCGGCTTCCTGATTGGCCAGAAAGCCGGCTCCATGCTTTGTTGTCATCTAGTGACGAGAAGCATGGAGACGGCTTCCCTGCTAATCGGGAAGCCGCCTGGCTTCCTTAATGGGACTTCCGGTATCGTTATTGGTGAGTACCGGAAAAAAAATATCGGTACTCGTACTCTATACAGAAAAACCGGTATTGGTGCATCCCTAGTTATTATTATTATACAGGATTTATATAGCGCCAACAGTTTACACAGCGCTTTACAATACAAGGAAGACATTACAGTTACAATACAATTTAAGACAAAGAGGGTAAGAATATGTCATTTTCTATGTTCCTTTACACCCGGGGTGGGCGACTCCGGCCATCCAGCTGTGCTTTAACTACGAGTCCCAACATGCCACTGCGGGTCATGACTGTCAGTCTGGTAATGCCTATGGGACTTGTAGTTCCACAACAGCTAGCAGGTCAGAGTTGCCCCCCCCCCTCCCTCATTACACAATACAAACATAGGTTTGCCCAAGTATTTTAATAAAGATACATTAAAGAATAGCCTCACTTATTGCTTAGGCGAGTGGGCAGGAAACCATTTTCTATATATCAGGGGTAGGCAACCTTGGCACTCCAGCTGTGGTGGAACTACAGATCCCATGAGGCATTGCAAGACTCCTAACAGTCACAGGCATGATTGGCAAAGGCATAATGAGATTTGAAGTATCACCAAAGCTGGAGTGCCGAGGTTGCCTACCCCTGCTGTATACCATAACCAGACCATGACATTTGCAGCAGCCTATATAGCCAGCCATGTACAGTAAGTATCCATGACTTTCCTGCCACGTTCCAGACAGAGGCCGCAGATTCATTCCCGGCGTTAAGAAACGATTCATCGTTAAATTTGGTAATTCACTAACACCCACCACCTGCCGCCAGTTCCATGTAACCTGCCTGACTCATCCCAGAAATAATGGATCTGTTCAATCTGCTTCAAGAGCCGGCAGCGGAGTGTGTGGGGGGTTCCGCTCATGAATGTGATAAAGTGCCATCCATGGTGATAAATGTGACATTAACGACTTAACACCTTACAAGCCTCATGTCAAAGCCAACAATGCTGATGCCAGGAACAGGAATTGACTAATAGGGAGTCTGTATAATTATTTCACATGTCAATGTGGGGACCCGATTCTTCTCTGCCTGGGAAAGTGGGAAATAAAAAAATCACGATTGTTATACTGAATATAATTCCTCCCAGCAGGGCTCAGCTACATAGAGTACAGCAGGGGTAGGCAACCTCAGCAGTGGTGGAACTACAAATCCCATGAGGCATTGTAGGATTGCAGGACATGCATTATTGGATTAGTAGTTTCAGCACAGCCGGAGTGCCAAATTTGCCTACCCTTGGTATAAAGCAGGGGTAGGCAACCTCGGCACTCCAGCTGTGCTGAAACTACATATCCCACCATGCCTTTACCTCTGGGAGTCATGCCTGTGGCTGTCGGTCTTGCAATGGTTCCACAACAGGTGGAGGGTCGGAGTTAGCCACCCCTGTGGTAGAGGATATGTTGTGTTCCAGGTATAAATGCTTATATATCTCTTGCCAAAAAGTATTTCTACACTGAACCCCTCAATGCCTCATCGGACTTGTAGTTCCACACCAAGTTTGTCTACCCCTGGTATATAGTATCCACATGATCCAAAGAAAAAAAAAAATTTAAATCGTGGATTGCTAAATATGAAAGAATAAGACCCTACAGGAGGAGATATGCAGATATACACAATGCTGATCTGGCAGTTGATCAGGGGGGTGATGCTGATAGTGCTTGGGGGGTGGGGGGGATGCTGTCAGAGGCTCTTTGTCCGGTCCCATCCAGCTCACTGATGTCACTGGTTGCCAGGAGCTCGGTGGGACACCAGAGTGTCACGCTCAGCTCCCTGGCAACCAATGATGTCGTGAAGCCAGATAGAGCATCACAGGTTGCTAAAGAGCTCTTAACAACCTGGGACGCTGTGGGCACCCCTGTGCCCCACCCCCCCCGGGACAGCCCTGATTCTTTTGGACATTCTAGCTCACAAAAAGAACAATAATTCGATCCAACGGGACAGGTAAGTAACAGTACTCTTCTATTATAGGTTGCAAAGAGATCCACCGGGACTGGTAAGTAGTGCTCTTGTTTTATAGGTTGCGAAGAGATCCACCAGGACTGGCAAGTAGTAGTACTCTTCTTTTATAGGTTGCGAAGAGATGCGCCAGGACTGGTAAGTAGTAGTACTCTTCTTTTATAGGTTGCAAAGAGATCCACCAGGACTGGCAAGTAGTAATACTCTTCTTTTATAGGTTGCGAATAGATCCCCCGGGACCAGTAAGTAGTAGTACTCTTCTTTTATAGGTTGCGAAGAGATCCGCCGGGACTGGTAAGTAATAGTACTCTTCTTTTATAGGTTGCGAAGAGATCCACCGGGATCAGTAAGTAGTAGTACTCTTCTTTTATAGGTTGCAAAGAGATCCACCAGGACTGGCAAGTAGTAATACTCTTCTTTTATAGGTTGCGAATAGATCCCCCGGGACCAGTAAGTAGTAGTACTCTTCTTTTATAGGTTGCGAAGAGATCCGCCGGGACTGGTAAGTAATAGTACTCTTCTTTTATAGGTTGCAAAGAGATCCACCGGGATCAGTAAGTAGTAGTACTCTTCTTTTATAGGTTGTGAAGAGATCCCCCGGGACCAGTAAGTAGTAGTACTCTTCTTTTATAGTTTGCGAAGAGATCCGCCGGGACTGGTAAGTAGTAGTACTCTTCTTTTATAGGTTGCAAAGAGATACAGCGGGACTGGCAAGTAGTAGTACTCTTCTTTTATAGGTTGCTAAGAGATCCCCCGGACTGGTAAGTAGTACTCTTCTTTTATAGGTTGTGAAGAGATCCCCCGGGACCAGTAAGTAGTAGTACTCTTCTTTTATAGGTTGTGAAGAGATCCCCCGGGACCAGTAAGTAGTAGTACTCTTCTTTTATAGGTTGTGAAGAGATCCCCCGGGACCAGTAAGTAGTAGTACTCTTCTTTTATAGGTTGTGAAGAGATCCCCCGGGACCAGTAAGTAGTAGTACTCTTCTTTTATAGGTTGTGAAGAGATCCCCCGGGACCAGTAAGTAGTAGTACTCTTCTTTTATAGGTTGCGAAGAGATCCACCAGGACCGGTAAGTAGTACTCTTCTTTTATAGGTAGCTAAGAGATCCCCAGGACTGGCAAGTAGTAGTACTCTTCTTTTATAGGTTGCTAAGAGATCCCCCGGGACCGGTAAGTAGTGCTCTTCTTTTATAGGTTGCTTTATTTATTGATTAATTGTGACAAAGTAGCTTAAAAAAACCCCCCAATGCAATCACAAATTATTAACAAGCAAGTTTTTATTTATAGCCGGCTGTAAGCGCTCTCCACACCGACCCCTCCTGTTACCACATTCACATCCTTGTGTTTCCTTTCTGCTACGTTCATGCCAGATTGACTTGTCTCTACAGACCTCTATAATATTGATCCGTTAACCTACTTACTGCTGCAGATGTCAGAGCAAGCGTACCAATAAATTGAGTGTCTGCCTGCCAAATACAAGAGGTGATCTCCCAGGAGAGAGAGAGAGAGAGAGAGCGAACGTGCTCACAGCTTCCCAGATACCCCGGATTGGAGTAATGACGGTAACTGGCATCAGATCCAGATCTCCGCAGTTCCCAACATCATAAAATCACGTAGTTCTATTATCCAACAAGTGAAATCAATCAGTAAACTGCACATACAATGCAAGCAGCTGTGCTTAGAGCAGAACTAAAATCCCACTTAAAAAAAAAAATTGCACACAGTTGAGAGTTTTTTTTGGCAGAAGAGACATTTAAAGGCTCTTTTGTCAAAAATTCCACATCAGTTTTTTAATTCCTATACACACTGCATGGTGCATGGTCCTGGGAGGGACAGGTGCTGCATGTAGGAGCCTGTTCTTCCCTATGGGCGGACGCAACCGTACGCACACCAGAACTGCACAACCGTGCAGGTCCGGGTGTCTACTCAGACAGGATTGATCAAGTCCGTGTCCATGCACGGACACCCGGACCCACACGCATGTGCAGTTTGGGTGTGGGTATGACAGCGTACGGCCACGTCCTTCCATAGGAAAGAACAGGCTGCTGCGTGCAATAACGTGCAGCACCTGTCCCTCCCGGGAACGGGCCGATATGGGCATGCACGCCGCACAGACGTGTACCGCCCCAGTTTACGTTGTGTGAATGAGGCCTAAGACCTTCACAAGAAGGTTGACAAAGGCAGCTCCAGTATTTTTCCCACCATAGGTCTGCTGTAACGTACTGTGGGAGGAGAGGTGGCACTTCTTTACAGATATAAAACATGTTATAAGCCATAATTTCTCTATAGAAATCTATGTAACCGAGACAGAGCCATTTCATTTATTAAAATACACAAAGTATCATTAATTATACAGAGACACCTAAAAAAAAGCGCAATATAAAAATAAACCTTCATAGTCAATGAGACATAATCGGTGATAACAGGACTTGATCATAATAAAAGTAGATGCCTCTTGTATGTGCATGGCTTCATATCCTGCCGATAGAAGAAGACGTGCACCCAGGCCAGTTCTTTATTCTCCTCTGCTGTGGTCTCTTCCATGCGGCTGGTGTTGGTCAGCTGTCATCGAGGACCAGTACCGGGAAGGTTTCTCCCCCCTCACATAGCTGGGTATAGATTGCTCTAAGCAACATATAGGAGGGTGAGGCGCTCCGACACTGCGAATCGGCCTCAGCCAGCAGCTCTTCGCTCAGCACCTGTGACAGATCACAGCATTACACTAATGGCTTTTTTCCGGGCTAAGGTGGCAAGCAGCAATTAAATATCATTAACATGAAGAAAGTGAATCCGTCTGTGCTGGAGGCTTGGCAACAATCACACAAATGATAGCAAAGTAGCAAGTTATATATATGATCCTAGATAGCAAATTAGGAGAGCGGAGGAAAGAGGCAAAGGAAAAAGAAATAGAATAGCAACAGATCGCGCAGATCATATATCCATAGATGGAAGGAGAACGTTTGGAGTTCTATGTTACTAAAATCTCATACAACCTTTATATATGGTCAATATTCTTAAAATCTGCAGCTTTCATTCAAATAATACCTAGCGATCCTGCCATGAAGATCCCTGTTTAGACAATTCCTTGTATAGGGTGACAACACGCTTTCTCCCAACTGTGCTCATGCGTTGTCACCCCGTCACAAAGGCTTCTAATGGAGATGACAAGCAGCCGCAACAACAATAATTTGGATAGCATGTTGTGCTGTTGTCCCTAACAGGAAACCCACCCTTGCCATTGCTGGAGTGCATGTAACAGGAAGGGGCTGGAAAGAGATCAGCAGCACTTCAATGTAACAAAGGATGAAAAAAAGGTTCAACAAGTTTTTATTAAAAAATTAAAATATTCTTATGATAGACAGTGCATTAGAAATCCGAATGATGGCAAGTCATTAAAAGAGGGTGAAGTTCTGCTTAAAGGTCCATTTAAAACTACATAGCGATCTAAGACTACCCTGTCCACAAGGCGACAACGTTGATGTGAAATTTCACTAGACTACACTGTTGTCAGTCACCCTGTTGCAGAAAGTGGAAAGAAAAAAATAATCTGTTGGAAGATCAACAGGTAACAGAACTGTGTTAAAAAAGATTTAGAAAACGAGACCTGCATTGTATACAGTACTGTACGTTATTTCTCATTTTGCCAATAGAGACCACAATTAAAACTGCCCATGTAGCTCAGCGCCAATGCTTGGCACATGAAATGCTCACTATGTCAAATGGGCCAGACAACCTAAAAAAAATGATTGTGTGTGTATATATCACAGCACAGTAGCTGATAACACATTAGCTCAATCCAGTCCATAAGCCGAGTGCCTGGGAAGTACTTGGTGGGTATAAGGAACAAGAGCTCGTTCACAGTGGCTCATCCGTAGTACAACAAAGGAAAGTACACGGGGACCCGGAGATGAGTTGTCCCTACAAGCTGGCCGTAGAAAAGTCCTTTTCCAATTTCGGACTTTGATCATCATGCACAGGAAAGGGAACAGACTTCTCTGGCTAACATTATCATTCACTCGGTCATTAGGTCCTGGTGACACATCCTTGTTTAGGACAGATACCGGAACACTGGGATATCTGTATGAATTTGTATTCCCTTTTCCATTACTGTATGTCTTGTGGTTTGAAGACCTGACTCTGAGATTATTTATGTATGTATTAGGGATGTCCCGATACCACTTTTTTAAGACCAAGTACAAGTACTTGCCCTCGTGTACTTGCCGATACCAATTACCGATACTTTTTCTTAAAGGGACATGTGGCTTTTTTCTAAAACAACACAAACTGATGATTTTAGGGCAGTTTCTCACCAGGGCTAAATACAGATCTCTGCAGACCACAATACATGTCCACAGAGCAGCTCAATGCATGATCCCCCTACAGCAGCACAATGCATCCAAACAGAGCAGAAGGCTGCGATCTCACCTGGGCAGCATGTGGATCTTTGCAGGGCTGTGAGTTGATCGGATGGGTGCCGGTGTCTGGGGTTGTACTGTGCTGTGTGTAGGGCTGTCCATGGCTGTGCCGGGAAGGAGGAGCAGGAGGTATAGACCCGGACAGTCACCGACAGGGACAGCTACTGCTAGGTCCCCAGCAGGCTGCCGAGGACCCAACGAAATTTAAAGGGCCGGCACCGGTCTTAAGAATCGGGGCATTTTCACGAGTACAAGTACTCGTACGAGCCCCGATACTGATACTAGTATCAGTACATCCCTAGTATGTATATCTTCAATGTATGTATTGGTACAAAAACAGATCACTGTAGGAAAATCAGTTTTGTCCTTGTTGAAGCTGAACTCCGGGATGAGCAAATATTGTCCTCATACAAGAGTCATGTGTGTTCTTCCTGGAATCTTGGTGTGCTTTGTGTATTTCCTCCAAATCTGTGCAGTAATCCAGTGCGAGACTTAGAGCTTCCTGTAATAAAGACCGGTCACTGCTGCTCCCTCTCCTTGTGCAGGTCTCGTCTCCGCAACTTCCTATAGTTTTCTGCAGACAGCCTGTAGCGGGTGGGTCTTCTGGGCCCCTCCTACAGCTCTGTCCTTAGCACATGGATATGTACAGCACAATGCTGGTGCTCCTTTTACAAGGTAATAACCTTGCAAACGTATAACTTAACGTATTATTGCAATTTATAACTGTAAACCTATTTGGTGCACACAAAGTAGAAGTCTATCCTTTGCGGCTATTTAGGAGTATACTGTATATTGCTAGCTCTTTTGCCCGGAGTTCAGCTTTAATGGTGGATCTGTGCAGAGTCATTGTTTGCTTGTCTGGCTCCCCCATGGAGACCTGTGGTCACACAAGGAGCTCTGCTCTGTAATCCTGCAGTAATCCTGGTGCAGTCGGTGCGTAGCTGTGTACGGAATGCTCATCAATTCTGCACATTTGGTACAAGGCTGCTCAGGGAATCTTTGGCCTTTAGACGATTCCATATAGAGAGGAGATAAGAGAAGCCTGGCTGAGAATGATCAGTAAAGGATACCGATCTGTTGTCACAGAGCAGGGAAAGTGTAATTAAGATGAAGGACTGCTTGCTGGAGACGAAGAGACTTAACCAGGTCTCTTGAAGGACAACAACAGCGTCCTTGTTAAAATAGGCACGTCCCTTATCTTGGGTCCAAGACGGCGTTTTTACTCTCAGGTGAACGTCGGAGAATATTTATTTAGTTTTCAATTATTTAGTGTATCAAAGAATTGCCTTCCTTTTATTAATAAAATACTTTTTTTTACACCATTTTGTCATCCTTTGTTGTATCTCAGTGCTGGCAATATCCTGCCAGCAGCCTCTTCCTGGCTACATGCACTTCAGCATTGGCTGCATGTCCTTTCCAAGGCCTCATTCACACTGCCGCACGTATGCGCGCATATTGTACCATATGCAACCTATGCAAATAAATGGCTCCATACACACAGCCGCGTATAGAGCCGTATATTTGCGTAGCGTATATATGCGCAAAAACAGAATGGAACAGAGATGCGTCCGGGCAGCGTATTTACGTGCATATACGCGCGTACATGCGTACAGCACACTAAAAATTATTACATTCGAGTGATGCATTCTGGGATTGCATATAGTGCACGCATATACGTGCATAGACGCGTATATACGCAATATACAATTTTGCTTGCGTTGTGTGTGAATGAGGCCTTAGGGTGGGTCTCCTGGGGGTGATGACAGAGGACCAGACCTTTGTAATGCGTGTGGAAAGTCCACTTATAGTCTCCATCGTGGCAACACATTAGCACAACTTAGGAGACGGGGCAAAGCGCTGTTACCCTATAACGGGATGCGCCTGAACAAGTTTCTTCATGGCAGGATCACCAGGTATTGATTTCATTAAAGTTCCAGATTTAACGAAAAATAGAACAGTCATTATAATTTATGTTAATACAGTAATACCTAGGTTTACGAGCATAAATCGTTCCGGCAGCATGCTTGTAATCCAAAGCGCTTGTATAGCAAAGCGAACTTCCCCATAGGAAATAATGGAAATTCCGAGTCGTTCCACAACCCAAAAATATTCATATAAAATGATTACAATACTGTACTGTAATATAATACTGTACGAAATATAAAGAAAAATAATTTACAGGTACCTTTGTGGCCGGTGTGAGAGGGACAAGAGAGAGGAGGATTATTGTGTAGGACAACTTTCACTATCACTAACGGAATCACTGCTATCTCTTGACTCAATGGAATCTTTTTCATTTCGTGAAACCTTAACAAGGAATCTATCCAATGTGACATTGCATTGTCGTTAAACAGACTCATCGCTCGCACTGCTACAGCCTTATTCGGGTGGCGCTTTTCTACAAAATTTTGCTCTGATTGCAAGAAATGTTTACTTGTCTTGCAAAACGCTCTCAAACCAAGTTGATACCTTGTAAACCAAGGTATTACTGTATTTAAAAAAAAGCTTATATGAGATTGAGTTTACATCTCGTTTAAAGCCCAGCTCCAAAAAGGTTAGAACCTGTCAATTTTTTTGTTGCTGGGTGTGCAAGAAGAAAAGTACCAAAAGCAGAACATATGAAATCCAGATTCAATTTAATTCAAACTCTGATATCATAAAAAGCCAACTTATGAGTCAGACATATTTATGACCTCATGGATGTGGATGTGGGTGGCAGCCGACCTCTTACATCTATCGCCCTTTTCTCAGGGTAGATACAAGTGCTCGTTGTTAATACACCTAATGAATGAGTATCTGCATACCCTTGCTCTGGAGGAAGAAGACCCCACCACCACCACCACCCTGGATCCAGCTCTGGTTTTCTAAAACTGAAGAGATCCGAACCATGGAAGATCTCTCAGCTTCTCTATCACAGGGAGATAAAGTTCAGGCACTCATGGTTCTATTGGACATATTTCAGAACCTTGTCCTTAGACTCAGGAACCGGGGTGGTAACAAGTAGAGACACCTGAGCAAGTTCCACTTCATTTTCATCATCCTTCTTCTTTCCTTCCCTTCCCTCACCCCCTTGGTGCTCTATCCTGGCTCTGTAATCTTTTTTTCATGTTTCTTTTTATTTATTACTTATGACAATATAACAATGGATGGAGTTTTCCCACCCTTGCTTACTTGGGCTATCCTCCTTGATAAGAAGGTGGTCCTCATCAGATCTGTTTGACCATTGGAAACAAATCAATGGATTTATTTTGCTACTTGTTTTGCAAGAGTTGACTTGATGTTATTGGATGTTTCCTTACTTTACCTTACCGTGACTGTACAACTATATCTGATCTAAGTAAAGCCAACTTTTTTGGGGAGTTTAAAAGGCCCCTCTTCAACAGGGCTCGATACTAAAATGTGACATGGAAAGACTGTGGAAATGGACAAAAGAAGGTAGGACAGACAAAGAGGATGTAAAATAAATAAAAACTATTAACAAGCACTGATAAGTGCAATAAAATAAAGCGTAGATCAAGACTAGCCAAACTTTGGCACTCCAGCTGTCGTGGAACTACAAGCCTCAAAAGATATTGCAAGACTCTTAACAGCCACAGGCATGACTTCCAGAGACAGATGCATGGAGGGATTTGTAGTTTCACCACAGCTGGAGGACCGAAGCTTGGCTACCCCTGATCTAGAAGTGCCTGTTTGTACATTGCCATCACTAAAAGGTGCCTGGAGGGCTCAGGTTTGGCTACCCCTGTCATAGACTGTTCTCCCACCATTAACTGTCTTGCGTTACCTTTTGCAAATATATCTTCTGCTGTAGCTCCCGCAATCGGAGATGCGTCGCAGTCAGTTCACGAAGTTCGTCTGGATGGCTGTATACGAGCACAGATGGCATTGTGCAGAATTCAAAGGGACAGCCCGCCACCTCTGAGCAGTCAATGTCAACGGAAAGCTTCTCACACCATTTCTTGTATTGGTCAGCAACTAAATAGGTGACAATTAGGCAATATATACAATGCGAGGACAGAACTAGACAAAACTCAGCTATGTAAAACTCCCCCCATCATAGAGCTGGTTTGTTCAACAGATGATGACCACGCACACACTAAGCCTCCTTAGTAATTATTAAAAGAAATAAACAGCTCTCGTTGCAAAACTCAATCCCCAGTCTCCAGGTTAAATGGCCCCCTACTTCATCCAACCCACTTCTTGTGAACCCAGAGCGTTAAGGACACCACCCCTGGGGGGACATCATCAAGCCACCTTGGGCTCATTGGAGATTGCTGCAGAGAATGGTGCCACATCATTATGTGATACTGTTCTCTGCAGCATTGAACATTTCACCCTCCTTCCCAATGATAGCAGAGGACCCACAAGATCAGGCGGAAGATCATTGCAACAATGAAAGCATATTAATTTTTTTTTTAATTGTTGTAGAGGATTTGGTGGTTGTAACATGGCCTTTAAAGGAGAACCTGGCCTTTAAAGGAGAACTATGGGGTTAGGGCTTTTCCCAATAGTTCTCCTAAGGGTAATGGGAGGACACAAACTAGCATCCTCCCGTCACCCAAAGCTCAGTATACCGCGAGCTACAGCTCACGGTATACTGAGACGCCGCAGCCAGAACAGGTCACGACAATTATTTCTGGATCCACCCAGCTGCCTGAGTGACAGCTGGCTCTGCCTATCTAGAGGCAGAGCCAACTGTACCCACCCCCTCCCCCGTCCGTTCCGCCAGTCAGCGCTGGAGGATCGGACAGGGGAGGGGGGAATCCAGTCCCTCCCCTGTCACGGCTCTCTGCCGGCACAGGATCGAGAGGTGATCATGCACTGGTATGTGTTCGCTCACTTCCTGATCTACTGAGCTGACCTGTGACAGTCTCATTGTCACAGGTCGGCTCAGATTATGAGGCTGGGTGAAAATCACTCACCTCATAATTCTCCTTCAAAGAGAACTTGTGAACACAGCATTATGGGAGCTGCCATTGTTGACTATTTCATAAAGGTTCAATCTGCAGGGCTGTCAATCTGATCTTGGCTTCATGTTGAGTCAGTGACTTGAAACAGGAATGCATTACAGGAGTTTTTAGATTTCACCATCTTCATGCTTGTTGCTGGAACACACCTGGAACACAACATATCCTCTAACACAGGGCTCAAAATTTCCACTCGCCTGCTCACATTTGGCGAGTGGAAATGCAGTGCAGGCGAGTGGAAATTCAGTCAGGCTTGAGTCAGTACCTGACTAGTGGGAGCAGCTGCTCCTGCTGGTCTGTCTACCTTCCTTTTCGGCAGGAGCTCTTCACTGAGCTCCGGGTCGAAAACGGAATGATTAGTAATGTCTGCAGACCTTACTAATCGCACCAGATCACCAGTGATCTGCCTGCTCGTCTCCTCCCTGCAGAAAGACAAGCAGGTGAGGGGGCTTCCTTGTTTTACTTTACATGGTGGGGGACAGGGGGCTTCTTATTTTATGTG
>NW_017306353.1:248772-257657 GCF_000935625.1 Nanorana parkeri | reverse complement strand
GGGGGCTTCTTATTTTATGTGTGAGGGGGCAGGGAACAGGGGGGAGAGGGTAATATTTTATGTGTGGGGGTGCATGGAACAGGGCGGAGAGTGTATTATTTTATATGTGGGGGCAGGGACCTTTATGGTAATATTGTTAAAGTTGTTAATATTTATTTTTGTAACTTTATTTTGCATAAAACATCTAACAGTGTTTTCAGGGGTGTGTTCAGGGGTGGAGTTAAGGGCAGGGTAGGGGTTAGGTGGGCAACTGGAGGTAAGTAACTCTTAAAGCCTGGCTAGTAGCTCAGGACTTGAAATTTTGACCCCTGCTCTAACACAAGGGTGGGCAACTTTGGCCCTCCACCTGTTGTGGAACTACAGGTCCCATGAGGCATTACAAGACTGACAGTTACAGGCATAACTTCCAGAGGCAAAGGCATATTGGGATTTGTAGTTAAAGCACAGTTGGAAGGCTGGAGTTGCCCACCCCTGCTCTAACATTTTAAATGGCAGGCTAAAGCCCACTATCAGCTGACAGCTGAGCCGCACCACAGCTGTGAAGGATACAGAATATTCCTGGGATCCAACCCAGTCAGGGCCGGATTAATCATTAGGCAGAGTAGGCACGTGCCTACAGGCACCCTCCACAGAAGGACGTTGTGCAGGCACTTACTATGCCTAAATCCCAGTGCTGTGTCAAGATACAACACCGGCAATAGCAAAGAGTGTACATTCTGCACAAAATGCACCCTCCTGCTTCAAGACTAGCTGCTGGGGAAAGAACCACAGCGCTGTGTAAAGCTACCCTGTAAAATGCATTTAGGGCAGCCTTACACAACACTTCTCTGCATATGCAAAAGATGGCTGGTCCCACAGCAGGTAAGGGAGCCGGCTCAGGCTGAACAGATTTCCATTAGTGCCTACAGGCACCCGAAATAGAAATCCGGCCCTCACCCCTAACTGCCTAAGTAAGACCAGAGCCAGCCCTGTCTGTGCTCCCCTCGGCCTGTAGCTCCAGCGAGCATTGATGGAGTAGAGAAGGAGAATCCCTACAGGGGGAATTGACTGACAGTCACTACTCTCTGCTGGGAGCCGAGACCAAGAGCTGATCAGCAGTCACATGATCGGTCAGCTCTCCATCTTGGAGTTGGCGTGGGACCGCTGCAGTTACACGCTAGCTCTAAGCATGGGTAGCATGTGTTATACTCTCCCCATACGTCTCCTTTAAGGTTAATCAATTTGATTGTTAGGTGACAGTAAACCTACCACCCTGTCATTAGATTAGTGGTTTGTTTAGACTCCTGAGAAGGGCAGCAGCTGACGTGCCATTGATCTCCATTTTATGAGCCAGTATGATTAGCCATTGCCAGATTGCTGGGTAGTACAGCAGATGTTTATTCTGAGAGAACCGGTGCCAAACTTCTGAAATGTGTGATTGAAAGTGTAACTGCACCTTTGTAACTACAGCCCCCAATCTTCCAGTCCACTGGCCCTGATCCAGCGAGATATCGCTCATTAGATTGCACAAATTCTTCCTGGCTACACATGTGCTCCCAGTCATTCCTATGGAGAGTCAGTCTGGAGTGCAAGCTGTGACTCAGAGGTCCATAGGAATGAATGGGAGGGTAGAGCGCATCCACGGGCCTAGCCAGGGAGAATTTGACAAGCACCTGTGCGTTCTAGTGAGTAATATGTCGCATGATCGAGGACAGATAACTATAAAACAGCGAAGGGGACCCCTCACCCCAAAGCTGCAGTTACACTGTAAAGGCCAGCCAGTTTAAAATCAGCTAGATAAATTCCAGGAGCATCAAAACAGAATGGGGGGAATTTATCAAAACTGGAGCCGACAAAATCAGGAGCAGTCGCCCAGGGCAACCAATCAGCTTTTCTCTTTACTTTGTTCAGTTAAGATTTGGAAATGTAAAAGAGAAGCTGATTGGTTGCCGTGCACATCTGCTCCAGATTTTGTCTGCTCCAGTTTTTATAAAATCCCCTCAGTGTAAACAAAAGTCTTACAGTGCGTTATGCTTAGAAAACTCTGTCCCTCGCCAGCATGCTGTAGAGCAGACCTTTTTTTTTTATTTGAAGCAAGCTTAAAAAGTCTGAAAAATCTTGTGGCACCCCTGTTTAAAATGTAAGGGGGGACCCCATGCAAAAGTGGGGGTCATCCCTTCAAATCAGGAGACCCCTTCAATCAAAGATCTACCATCATAAAATGTTGAGGCACCCCTGAGGAAGCCAGAAGGCACCCTGGTTGAGAAAGGCTGCAGTAGAGAAGGAACTTTTCTCTTTGTGTTGAAGCAGTGGTCTCACTGTAGAGGTCCTATCCTCCCCCTGGTAAGTCAGACGAGTCAGTCCGCAAAGCTCATGCTCCTCACTGATTGAAGAGCTATAGGTCTGACTCTAAGGGGGGGCATTTTGAACCTTTGCAGGGAGACCATTGCTTCTGCACAGAGACCAAGGGTCCTTCTCTGCAGCAGGCTGGCTGAACTGTAAGTCATTGAACGTCTTTTGTTTTGATGCAACTTTAATGTAGTTAGATGATTTAAACTGATGGTCCAATTGGGCTTTAAGGGCTTGTTCACACCAGCCACAGTGCGTTCCGGCCTGACTGGGGCCGGAACGCACTGGATCGCAGCATTGCGGCCGCCTCACTTTGTTGAGGGGCAGGAGGGTGTGTGGCGGTGCATTACAGTCAATGGCACCGCAGCCACGCCCTCCAGCCGCAATGCGATCGCCCGCACCTGAACGCATGGCATATCAGTGCCTGCGTTCCGGTTCCGTGCAGTCAGAAAAAAATAGTGCTTGCAGCATTTTTTTCTGACTAAACCAGAACACAGGCACTGATATGCCACACGCTCCAGTGCGGGCGATCGCATTGCGGCTGGAGGGCGTGGCTGCGGTGCCATTGACTTCAATGCACCGCCACGCCCCCTCCTGCCCCGAAACAAAGTGAGCCGGCCGCAATGTGATCCATTGTTTTCTGGTCCCAATGGTGCCGGAACGGACTGCGGCTGGTGTGAACGAGCCGTAACTGCTCCTGGTTAAGAAGCCGTACAGCATGTACAAAGTAGTCTAGAGCTCCACCTACTGGAGCTCTGAGCTACTGTTCACATCTTTTCAAAATTTCATATTTAACGGTCTTAAAAAAAAAAAAAAATATTTAGTAAATGATTATTTCGCGAGTCCTGACCATTATAAATAAAGAATAGAGTACAAAACCCACTGCGTTCTGTTAAAAGTGAACGTTTTACCTGCAGGCGGAACTATAACCTATATGTATTGCATTTAACTTTTTAGAGAATATCTCACGTTTTACTTAAAGAACTCCAGGATTTTTAAAAAGTAACCCTTGCAGTGGAGCTACCCTTGGACTGCAAGGGTTAAATGCTCCAAAATAAAGAAGATGCACTCACCTGATCCTCTGTCCCACGGCAGTGACCGGTCACCTCTCTGTCCCTCCACTCCAGCTGTGGTATGCCCCTTGGCGTCTTCACGTCTAATAGACTTGTATTAGAAGACATCACAGGTCCTTAGACTGCTGGAACCCAGGCAAGAAGAGGCTGAGGAGATCGGTCTAGCAGCCAGGTGGGAATCGAGGATCGGATGAGTATATCTTCATTATTTGAGCCTCCTAGACCAAAATGAGCACTTAACCCTTGCAGTACAGCGGTAGCCTCATTGCCAGGGTAAGTTTCTTTTTAAAATCCCCAAGTTCTTTTTTAATGGACACCTTCAACAAAAAACAGCTTTTTGTGGTCTCTCCACCATCACCATCAAACATCTAAAACGATTTTTTTTTTGTAGAGTGCACATCCATTTCGTGCTGTAATTTTCAGCTCACATTTCCAGATAAATTGGCTTCTTACCACTCTGTATTTATGAAGCAGATGATGGCCTATTGTCCTCAAGGAGATGGATAGCAAAGTAATAGGTTTGCAAGGAGAGTGATTGCGCAACGAGATAGGACAGAATGTCTGGCCTGATAACAAGGCCCATTACTTACCCAGCCCCAGTTTCTGCAGCTCACAATAAGATTTGGCCACTTCGTCTTGCATGGCTTCCAGCATCAGCAGCGTACGGTAATGTTGCCAGTGAGCCGGACCTTTAGAGACCGGAGAAATGTCAGATTTGGATCCGTCATCAAACTATGACCCTTCACAAATATTAAAAGGATTATTACAATATGCTTCCTGCACGCGATCCTATAAGAAGACGCCCCAGTGTTCTTCTTGGCGATCAATAAAGAAAGCTGGCATTAAATCTTACAACAAGAAAGCAAGTGTATATTCGGCATGATCCCCCTCGCCCCCCACACATGATTCTTTATCAACCCTTCGCCAAAAATGGTATGGGAAAAAAATGGTACAATCGGAACAAAACATATTGATGTTATTGCGGTAACATGCCATAAAATGCGCATTATGGTAACATTCGGCACTTTGTGTAGTGCCAATAATGACATGCCGGAAACCTGAGGGCGCGCTGTGAGTGCAGAGTCTCATGGACCCACACCCTGAGGTTGGCATTATCTCAGCTCCCTGTCACCCCAATACCCAAAAAAACATCAATGGACCCTACCGACCTCAACAATCTCAGACCAATCTCCTTACTCCCATTCACCCCTAAACTCATAGAACGCCTCATCTACAGCCGCCTGAGCCGCCACCTCACTAACAACCTTCTCGATCCCTTACAGTCCGGCTTTAGCCCCCAACACTCCATTGAAACCGCCATCCCAAAAAACTCACTAATGACTTACTAACAGCTAAAAACAATGGCCACCACTCCTTACTCTGGCTTCCAATAGTCCAAAGGATAAAATTCAAAATATTAACAACCACTTACAAAGCCATCCACAACTCTGCCCCTGGCTATACCTCAAACGTGGTCTCAAAGTATCACCTTAACCGTCCCCTCCGCTCTTCAAAAGACCTTCTGCTTTCCAGCTCCCTCATCAACTCCTCCCATGCTCGCCTCCGGGACTTCACTAGAGTCTCTCCCATCCTATGGAACTCTCTACCCCAACTTACGGTAATGTTGCCAGTGAGCCGGACCTTTAGAGACCGGAGAAATGTCAGATTTGGATCCGTCATCAAACTATGACCCTTCACAAATATTAAAAGGATTATTACAATATGCTTCCTGCACGCGATCCTATAAGAAGACGCCCCAGTGTTCTTCTTGGCGATCAATAAAGAAAGCTGGCATTAAATCTTACAACAAGAAAGCAAGTGTATATTCGGCATGATCCCCCTCGCCCCCCACACATGATTCTTTATCAACCCTTCGCCAAAAATGGTATGGGAAAAAAATGGTACAATCGGAACAAAACATATTGATGTTATTGCGGTAACATGCCATAAAATGCGCATTATGGTAACATTCGGCACTTTGTGTAGTGCCAATAATGACATGCCGGAAACCTGAGGGCGCGCTGTGAGTGCAGAGTCTCATGGACCCACACCCTGAGGTTGGCATTATCTCAGCTCCCTGTCACCCCAATACCCAAAAAAACATCAATGGACCCTACCGACCTCAACAATCTCAGACCAATCTCCTTACTCCCATTCACCCCTAAACTCATAGAACGCCTCATCTACAGCCGCCTGAGCCGCCACCTCACTAACAACCTTCTCGATCCCTTACAGTCCGGCTTTAGCCCCCAACACTCCATTGAAACCGCCATCCCAAAAAACTCACTAATGACTTACTAACAGCTAAAAACAATGGCCACCACTACTTACTCTGGCTTCCAATAGTCCAAAGGATAAAATTCAAAATATTAACAACCACTTACAAAGCCATCCACAACTCTGCCCCTGGCTATACCTCAAACGTGGTCTCAAAGTATCACCTTAACCGTCCCCTCCGCTCTTCAAAAGACCTTCTGCTTTCCAGCTCCCTCATCAACTCCTCCCATGCTCGCCTCCGGGACTTCACTAGAGTCTCTCCCATCCTATGGAACTCTCTACCCCAACATGTCCGTCTGTCTCCCACTCTGACTGCCTTTAGGCGATCCCTTAAGACTTATCTCTTCAGGGAAGCCTATCCCACCTCAACCTAACCACTCAACCATCATGTTCTCAAAGAATTCATCCCCACACAGTTACCTCCTCATGTATCACTTGCCCCTCCCTTTTAGATTGTAAGCCCTCACGGGCAGGGCCCTCCTTACCATCTTGTCTTGAATTGTATTATGATTGTAATGTCTTCCTTATATTGTAAAGCGCTGCACAAACTGTTGGCGCTATATAAATCCTGTATTATAATAATGATGCAGAGAGCAGCGCTGATATCATCAAGTCAATGCTGCTGTCTGCATCTCTGTGGATCGCCCACTGCCAGGGAAGAGGTGAAGGGGACCCTACATGTCATGAGACTGGCCTGAAGACTAAGTGAACCCGGAAAAAAATGGTAGAGAAACAAGAATAAAATACTGCCTCTGGTGGATGGGGGAGATAGTGAAGGGCCTGGAGTTGGGTTTAAGTGACCTGGACTACAAACAAGCAGGAAAAACAGGCCCCCAGATTACGGGTAAAGGAAATGATGTGGCCCCCTGTGCTCCAGCAATGTTTGAATGGAAGATTGAAGTGCTGAGTGGATAGCTGTGCTCCCTGTATGCTCTTCAAAGGTTTACTTACCATACTGTATCTATGAAGGAGCTACACTTTTTATCTAGGAACGGACTTCTCCAGAAAAAAGGGGGAAGATGTTCTGCAGTGCAGAGAGAACTAGGATTAATGTAACAGATATTTATTCATCTATAGTTTATTCACCGCCTGGTGGGCTGCTGATGCACATTGCAGGAGTGTTATGGGTTGCTGGTGGTGCACGTTCTTGCGGGGGCGATGTGCACATTGAGCTCTGGCTCTGAATATGGCTGGCTCACTGACGTCACTGGTTGCCAGGAGCTGGGCGGTACGCCGGCCAGTGTCCCAGGTTGCTGAGAGCTGGGCAGGGAGATGTGTATCTGCCAAGCAAAACACATCCTTTGCAGAAGACGTGTATCCAAACCTCTGTCATTGTCCTTAGTGGTGAGACAAGTTGTTTTACATGCTAGTTTGTGAGTGTGCCATGATGCCTTTCTACTGATGTGTATCTGCCAGACGCGCCCAACATGACCCAAAGAGATGCCGCCCGAGGCAACAGCCTCAGGCTGTGTCATTACAGGGAGGACCCCGACGGCCAGCACAGGCAGAGAGCACACAGAGTCATCAATTCCGAACCCTGGAGTTGAGTTTTAATCTCCTGAACTACAACCAAGCAGGAAAAACAAGTTCTCAGATTACCGATAAAAGGAATGGTGTGGCCTTCTGCAATATAGCAACGTTTGCATGGAAGACTGAAGTGCTGAGCGGATAGCCTGTGCTCCCTGTATGCTTACTTACCATACAGCGTCTATGAAGGAGCTACGTTGTTTATCTAGGACAGGACTCCAAAACACTTTCCACTCTCCTCTTCTCTATAAGGTGGGGAGAGGTGTTCTGTAGTCCACAGAGATAACTGGGAACAATGTAACTGATAACGGTCAGAGAACACAGGAATTTGTTAGCTCAGAACCCCGGAGTTGGGTTTTTATCTCCGGAACTACAAACAGGAAAAATAAAACCAGGGTCTTAGAATGCGATAAAAGGAATGGCGTGGCCTACTGCACTCCAGCAACGCTTGGATGGAAGACTGACGTAATGAGCAGATAGCCTGTGCTCCCTGTATGCTTTCCAAGGCTTCATTTTCAATATTCATTGGAGCGTGATGAAATAAAAAACACTCACACATCAATCCTGATCGCGTTAATAAAAATGTAAAGAATGGCTTAATGAGATCACATTCATTTTCCAGCCGTGTAGCTTCAGGACACGAATACGAGCACAAGAGCGATCGCCGGCGTCTCCTGCCATCTGCTCTACGGCCAGCGCTCGAAGGGTTAAGTACTTTGTGTCTGATGCAACCTGATGGAACCTCAGATGGGGCTAGGATTGAGGTGGGACGAGCAGCGTGAGTCACGCCATTTCTCTAATGCCACGGCACAAAATGAATCCGCTGCACGCTCGAGAATAAAAAGCGAAACTTGTAAAAACCAGCCAAGCGGCGGTCACGGTGACACACGCCGAGAGCCGGGAAATATATAGCAAGGAACAAGAACATTGAATAGTCTAAAATGTCCTGTAACTCAGGCCCTCGGATATTGAGCCACTCGGCAGGTCCCTGAGCAAGGAAAAAGGAATGCTGGCTTTGTTCAAATAATCCAATGAATGCTGCACGAGCTATTTTGTAATGTATTGCTTTTCCAAAATTACCTTTTCATGTTGGGCCGGGGCCAGTCACGAGTTTCTAGAACTGCCAAAAAAAAAAAAAGCTTTCTTCCCTGTAGCTATGGTATAGTGTTCAGCATGTAGCCAACATGTTCCCCTGAACCCCGCTTTTCCTGTAACTGGCTCACTGCCTCTCCCAGCTTGAGGTCTGCCTATTATATGGCTTATGGCAGCGTTTCTTCGATCAGAGCACCCTTTAAAAGTATGTAAAATTTCAAGACACCCCAGTCTGAAATGAAAAGGGGGTCAATGTAAAAAAAAACAATGTGTGGCCCCTCCAAAATCCATACCAGGTCCTGATCTGAGATAAGGGTCTGATATGGATTTTAAGAGGGGACTTCATGCACAAAATGGTGTTCTCCTCGTCATATCAGAGCCCCCCTTTCACACTAGAATCCCCCTTTAACATCAGAGGTCCCCTTAGCATTAGAGTCTCCCCACTTGTTGTTCAGCCTCATTCCACTCCACTCCCTTTCCTGCACTGAAATCTAATGATCCTGGAATGCATCTGCTGGTGATCCTGGAACACCCTTCTAGTTGCCAGTACTAAGATGTTTCTCACAGTCATCAGATTTAACCCTGCCT
>NW_017306353.1:218461-248748 GCF_000935625.1 Nanorana parkeri | reverse complement strand
GGGGGGGGGGAGAGAGAGAGGGAAAGAGAGAGGAAGAGAAAAGGCTTCAGGAAAGACACTCCTACTGTCCTCTCTTTGAAAAGCATGTGCATTGCTCATGTACACAGTACACCAGGCAGAGTGCTTGGCGCAGTTTAGATGAAATCTGCCGCATTCTCTTTAATATGTAAATAATGAAGACTTCTCTCCACTGCTGATGGATCTGACGCAGATTATGAACACTCGCAGGCTCCGGTTTGCCGCTGTGAAGAATCTGTCAGCCGCAGCCTGCGCTCTCACCTGATCCACGCCACGTCTTGGCTGTGTCTATATATTCCTCCAAGCATCTGACGCCTCTCTGCAAGCGCGCCGTCTCTTCTTCCATCTCGAATAAGCTGAGCTCGGGGCTTTCCGCTACAAACTGAGAGGTGATTAAGGAAGACAAGCGTCAGTGTGAAAGTTTTATCCTACGCGTTTTCAGCCGATGAGTCACTGAAAACCTGAGGCTCGCCAGATGTTAAAAAGGAACGCCTTTAGGGCCCAATCACAGCACAGCCTTGTGCTAAATACTCCGTCCATGCTACAGTACCATGCACTAAGTGCGTTGCATTGCCATTCATTTGAATGGGACCCCCAAAATGCATTACGTTTTTTCACCACAATGCACGGTATTGCAACACTGGGCATTGGGGTGCCAATTAAATATGTGCGGGGTCGTTCAAACGAATGCAATGCACTTCAACGCACAGCCACCGGGATGTGCCTTGACGTGCCATTCAAATATATGCAGTCATTCAAATGAATGCAATGTGCTTCAACACACAGCCACCGAGATGTGCCTTGGAGTGCTATTCAAGTGAATGCAATGTGCTGCAACGCACGGCCACCAGGATGTGTGTGGGGGTGCTATTGAAATGAATCTAATGCACGGCCACCAGGATGTGCCATGGGGTACCATTTAAATCAGTGGCAATGCACCTAGTGCAGCAAGCTGGGTGCGCTGTACGACAGTGTGTGCTAAATGCACGTATTGTGATACTATGACAGAACATCAATAAAGGAAGATGACACCATGGTGTGCAGGTATCTTCTTCCTAGCTACTTGAATGTGGTGCCGCCCGCATGTTACCACAACACTCAACAAGAAGATAAGGGGACATACCAGTTAGGTGTGCGGTGGGTTATCGCTAAGATTCAAATTAATAGCAACGAACGTGTAGCATGGTACGGCAAGCTAGGTGCACTGTGCCATTGTGTGCTGAACACAGTATCCCTGCATTTAGCGCAATGCTATGGTGCGAACGGCCCTTAATGTCATGAAGATCCTAACTAAACTACATTGTGTGTGATAAAGCACTGTGGGAGCACTTTTCCAAAACTGGAGCAGACAGAATCTGGAGCAGCTGTACATAGTAACCAATCAGCTTCACTCTTCATCTTGTTCAGTTAAGCGTTGAAAATGAAACTGGAAGCTGATTGGTTGCTCCAGAATATGTCTGGAGCTCCAGTTTACGTAAATTCCCTCTGCTGTACCAAGTCTGCAGTCTGCGACCATCTCACGTACCATGTCTGCAGTCTGCGACCATCTCACGTACCATGTCTGCGACCATCTCCCGTACCAAGTCTGCGACCATCCCCCGTAGCGTGTCTGCAGTCTCTGTCCATCTCCCGTAGCGTGTCTGCAGTCTCTGTCCATCTCCCGTAGCGTGTCTGCAGTCTTTGTCCATCACCTGTGTCATGTTTGCAGTCTCTGACCATCACCTGTATAATGTGTGCAGTCTCTGTCCATCACCTGTATCATGTGTGCAGTCTCTGTCCATCACCTGTATCACGTGTGCAGTCTCTGACCATCTCTCTGTAGCAGGTCTGCAGTCTCTGACCAACTCCTGTACCATGTCTGCAGTCTTTGTCCATCTCCTGTACCATGCCTGCAGTCTTTGTCCATCACCTGTGTCATGTTTGCAGTCTCTGACCATCACCTGTATCATGTGTGCAGTCTCTGATCATCACCTGTATCATGTGTGCAGTCTCTGACCATCTCTCTGTAGCAGGTCTGCCATCTCTGTACCATGTCTGCAGACGTTGTCCATCTCCTGTACCATGTCTGCAGTCTTTGTCCATCACCTGTGTCATGTTTGCAGTCTCTGACCATCACCTGTATCATGTGTGCAGTCTCTGACCATCACCTGTATCATGTGTGCAGTCTCTGACCAACTCTCTGCAGCAGGTCTGCAGTCCCTGACCATCTCCTGTAGTATGTCTGAATTCACTGATTATGTGTGGCCCTCTGGGGATGTCAGGGGCCGCTCTTGAGGCCTCCTACATGAAGTGAACCAACACCAGCCTATAGCTCAACAGACTACATGCTGTCAAGAGGGATGGGCAACCGACTACCTCACGCTTATGTACGTTGGAGTAGGTCTCGTTCTGGGTGGCATTATGTGACATGCTATGTTACCAAGGTGAGTAGCAGACATCACCATTTCATACAGTTTGATTGAAGGTAGATCCCGATATCGGCGCACTTGCCGCTCACATTTTAGAGTGATATAATACTCCCTAGTCTGGAGGAGAAAGCCGCAAGCCGTGGATGTCATTTTTCTAATAAGAAAGAGAACATTTGATTAAGAATCGAGGAATACACTAATAGATTTCTTACATTCAGCCTGTGGGCTACACGGCGTGGACGGATCAATCTCCCACTGTGACTATTGTATTCTGACAGGGAACAATGGAAGCAGCTGATTGGCTGCAGTTAGAGTACAGCCCGGCTCCTTCGGTAAACGTTGATTGAGTAAATCGACGTTTGTGGAGGTGACGGGACCATCCATGGAAGGATTTTGGCTGATTCCCATGAATCGGTTGAAATTCTAACAGTGCTTGGCCAGCCTAAGTCTCCCTGTAGTAGCAGGAGTGTGGAATTCCTATCGCCCGGCACCCAGGACATGCAATTCTGGGCGGGTGTTTCTTTTCTAAATTTAGCCCTGCTTTGGGCAAGCAGGCTAAATAAAAAGTGGGGGAGCCGTTGCTCGTTTTGTTCAAGCGATCTCCACCCACTGCCACCCTTCTGGGAGACCCAGAACCACAGCAAATTACTTCAGGATGGAGAGCAGGGAGCAGTCCGATCTGCACTGTGTAATCATTGAGACAGTGGCGCTGTACTCGCAGCACTTCCTGCTTTAGCTATCACAACCCAGGCTGTATAGAAGATCGACCACAATGCTGTGCTCGATCTTCTGTATTGGAGGTCAGGCTCCATAAAGAGAACCTGTCACCTCCAAATGCTATCACGTAGGGGCTTGTTAACCTCTGTGTGATAGCAATAAAGTTAGAGTAGAATTAAAGACTGGGTTTTTTTTTGTGTGGAATATATCTAATGCCCAAACATAAAAAAAAAAAAAAAAATTGGACAACACCAACAAACTTACCTGTGTCAGCGCCGCTCGCCCGGCTCCCGAACGCTGTGAAGAAAGAAGTGTAGGCGGGCGCATGCACAGTCCAGATCGACGGAGGGGAGAGGAGGAGAGAAACGCTGAAGCTAGATGGACGCAGCCAGAAGCGCACACATCGGACAGACACCATGGGACCCAAGGAGTCTGCGATGGATCAGAGACTGGCACCAGCATTGGACAAGTAGATTGTCATGAGGAACAGGTAGATTGTCATGGGGGACAGGTAGACGGTCATGGGGACAGGTAGATTGTCATGAGGGGACAGGTAGACGGTCATGAGGGACAAGTAGACGGTCATGAGGGACAAGTAGACGGTCATGAGGGACAAGTAGACGGTCATGAGGGACAAGTAGACGGTCATGAGGGACAAGTAGACGGTCATGAGGGACAAGTAGACGGTCATGAGGGACAAGTAGATTGGGCCCCCGGCTTTAGTCCTTGGACAAGAAGTGTTTTAAAAAAATGTCCACACCCCTGAGCAGAATTGTGTCCTTTCACCATGAGTCAGTATGTTTTTAGTAATTCAGTTAGAGTTTACATCTACTTTAAACAATTTGTCCTCTTCAGGACTTCTGAGCGGCTACGAAGCAATTTTAGTCTAAACCTGAAGGAAGTATCTTATTTCCAGTCTCCCTATATAATCAGCAGCGGCAGCCCAGCTAATGAAAGCATCAGATGTTCCCAGCATAAACATGCCGGCCACGCATCAAGGATATCCCTCCCCCAGCATCTTGCCTTATTGATAAAACACAATTTATTTAACTTGAACACTGCTTGAACTATTTGTTGTTGGGCTCTGCTTGTGGGCAAATTACCTTCATGTATCGGTAATTGTTCCAGATCACCCAAATCCCCCTTTGAACGTAACCAATTAAAACGCTAATAGAGCCATCGCGATAATTTTTTCAGAAAACAAACGTCAACACACATTGATATGCACAGTCACACCGAGGCCCCGCCGCAGCTGTTAACCTGCAGTCAGGCAGCCTGAAGGGAGACGGGCAAATATTAGCATATATTAATATCCGCCGATGCAAAACACACTTATTTAATGGCCCCATAAATGTTCCCGTCACGTGTGTGCGACAATGTGACAGACCGGTCAGTGGCACGGCACATCTGTTAGCCGCATCTGATTACAATCGGCGCTTTATTCTCTCAGGACCCTGGAATGGGGCTCTTACGTCAAGCGGCAGGAAAAGGATACTGTTGTTTGCAGCTGCTGGATAAAGGAGGGCCTGGAAGCAGGAACACGGGCTCCCATCTCAAAGTACTTCTCCCACAACCTACAAAAAGACAGGAAGACGGTATAGTTATCAAGGCACAGAATGAGCGCATGCCGTTTCCTTACAGCCCTGTCTTAGTGATCCCGATGAGGAAGAACAAAAAAGGTTTTAATGCAGCTCCTATATGGAGACCTCGGGCGTAACCCCGCCGTCTTGACAAATAGGACGCGGTGAGGAAGTAATAAACAAAGCCATTTTTTCCTTTTCTTACGTATATATCGTTCACATGTGTCTGTACAGGTTCTTGGCATTGAAGTCATGACATCCTGTCTATAGCAGATGTACAAAGGGGGTGCATACCAGACTACAAAAATGCACCAAAAACCTATATTGTATTTAAGAGGTGGCTACGCAAGATAACCAAATGAAGCGCCTTTCATACCCACCTGGTCTCATGGTTATATAACTGAACTAAAAGGGTTTACAGCTGAACTCCAATTAAACAGCTCAATGCACTTGCCAAAAAAATTGATATTTTTGTCTACACAGGTATACACAGCTCCGTTCCAAAGCACAGTTCTGCGTAGCATGGGAGGGAACCTGATCCTTTCTGATACAGCTTCGCTTTCACTTACAGGTCTCCTTCCCACCCCTGGTCAGTGACTGCATAGTGAAAGGAGAAGCAGCAGACTGTTGAGCTCATCTCTCTGTGCCGAAGCACAGTCTTGTATGGCAAGGGAGAGAAACTGATCCTTTTCTGCTGAAGTTTCACAGTCACTTACAGGTCTCCCTCTCACCCCCTTGTCAGTGACGGCACAGTGAAAGGAGAAGCAGCATGGGAAGGAACCCGATCCTTTCTGCTACAGTTTTGTTTTCACTTACAGGTCTCCTTCCCACCCCCGGTAATTGACTGCACAGTGAAAAGAGAAGCGGCAGACTGTTAAGCTCATCTCTCTGTGCCGAAGCACAGTCCCTTATAGCAAGGGAGGGAACTTGATCCTTTTCTGCTGAAGTTTAATTTTCACATACAGGTCTCCTTCTTACCTCAGTCAGTGACTGCACAGTGAAAGGAGAAGCATAGACTGTTAATCTCGTCTATCCGTCACTCTGCTCTCTCCCTATCGGCATGCTCCATGCACTGCAACACAACTTCTTGTCTCCTTGTTTTCTTTTCCCTTCCCCCCTCTAAGCCCTGCAATCCGCAGGAGTTTGCATGTTCTCTCTGCGCTTGGTGGGTTTCCCTCCACAATCTAAAGACATGCTGGAAGGTTAATTGGCTCCTGCCTGAATTGGCCCTATGTATGTGAGGTAGGGACCTTAGACTGTAAGCTCCTTGAGGGCAGGGACTGATGGGAATGTGCACTATGTAAAGATCTGTGTAAATTGGCGGCACTATACAAAAACCTGTACTGAATAAAATATGAAATATCTATGTGGAGCTCAGCTTTAGGTTTGATTGCAGTTCTGCATTAAATAGACTGACACCAGCAATGTAAAGAGTGAACGAGCTTCCATCTTCCAGAAGCTTTTGTATGGCAAGACACAGTAGCAATTCCCAATGGGCACCAAGATGAAATTTCTAACAGCAGAATTATTATAGTAGGAATTGTAAAAAAAATACATAAGTCAGGAGCAGAATTTAGATCAGTATACAGGTATATTCTATTTATGTGAAGGGTTTCGCTGGGTATTATTGGACACATTGTGAGCTTAAGCTGACTTTAATTAAAAGTTACTATAATAAACCTCTCTAAGAATGTAAAAAAATAAATAAACATTGTTTAATCCTTTCCCTGCCACAACCCTTTTTTCATTTTTTCTGCACAAATGTTAAAATGTACATTTTAGGCCTGAAGATTATTTGAAAACCCCCAAAACATAAGTGAAAGCAGAGAACCTGTAGAATGGACAGGGGGAATCTTGCCGTTCATCCTCCCCTCGTCCATTCACACAACACCTTGCATTTTGTGAAAATAATACTTTTTTTGTGAATGGGCAAAAGAAGAGGAAGAGGAGGGAGAACTGGAGCCCTCCACAGATGATATTGTTAACCCCCCCGCAGTGCCGGAAGATCATCAATCTGTCTAGAATCTGGCATCACTGAAGGGAGGACTTGTACAGTAAGCAGCAGCCATCCACACATAGGATACACTTAATTGCAGGCCAATGATGTGACTTCTGATGTGTATATTAAAAAAAAAATAGTGATGTAATACACATCACTTCTGCATTCACAGCCCGGACGGAGATCGAGCACATATAGATGATCGGTGGGCTATGTAGCCGCTAATCGCCTATATGTGTGCAATTATCGGGTCTTTCCTGCCTGTGCGTGCGCGCTAGGGGGCGCGCGCGAGCAGAAAAAAATTGACGTCTGGAGACGGCAACCCGCCAATGCTGCAGTGCCGTCCGTCCGTTTTTTTACTACGGGCGGACGGCAAGTGGTTAAAGATATTGAGCTCACCTGCTATTCTTTTTGTATAGTTGCCGATACTTGATTGGCAGTTTAAGTGTTGATCTGTGGAAAAGAAAACGCACATTAAATAAGTGCAGGACAAACCTGCTTGGATTGTTCCTGGGTGTCCTTGTCTCCTGCATGGTTTACCGCTGCCACTACCAGTTGAGCCTGCCCCCATTACTACATACTGTACACTATATTGCCAAAAGTATTGGGACACCCCTCCAAATCATTGGATCCAGGCGAAATTTCCTTGCTACTAAATATTCCATGGTCACCTGTTAGTGGTATTATAACAAAGTGGAAGCAACTGGGAACAACAGCAACAGCCACGAAGTGGTAGGCCACGTAAAATGACAGAGCGGGGTCAGCGTCCGTTGAAGCGCAGAGTGCGCAGAAGTTGCCAACTGTCTGCAGAGTCAATAGCTACAGACCTCCAAACTTCGTGTGGCCTTCAGATTTGCACAACAGTGCGTAGAGAGCTTCATGGAATGGGTTTCCATGGCCGAGCAGCTGCATCGAAGCCTTACATCACCAAGTGCAATGCAAAGCGTCGGGTGCAGTGGTGTAAAGCACACCGCCACTGGACTCTAGAGAAGTGGAGACGTGTTCTCTGGAGTGACGAATCACACTTCTCTGTCTGGCAATCCGATGGACGTGTGTGGGTTTGGCGGTTGCCAGGAGAACGGTACTAAGGGGGGGATTATGGTGTGCGGTTGTTTTTCAGGGGTTGGGCTTGGCCCCTTAGTTCCAGTGAAGGGAACACTTAAGACATCAGCACACCAAGACATTTTTGACAATTTCATGCTCCCAACTTTGTGGGAACAGTTTGGGGATGGCTCCTTCCTGTTCCAACATGACTGCGCACCAGTGCACAAAGCAAGGTCCATAAAGACATGGATGAGCACGTTTGGGGTGCAGGAACTTGACTGGCCAGCACAGAGTCCTGACCTCAACCCCATAGAACAACTTTGGGATGAATTAGAGCGGAGACTGCGAGCCCGGCCTTCTCCTCCAACATCAGTACCTGACCTCACAAATGGTCAAACATTCCCATAGACACACTCCTAAACCTTGTGGACGCCTTTACAGAAGAGTTGAAGTTGTTATAGCTGCAAAGGGTGGGCCAACTCAATATTCACCCCTACGGACTAAGACTGGGGTACCATTAAAGTTCATGTGTGTATAAAGGCCGGCGTCCCAATACTTTTGGCAATATAGTGTAGATTTATAAAACCATTGTAGAATCTGGAGTAAGCAATGCATACTTTACATGGGTAAAACCAAAGCCAAACAAGTCATAGAAGCCCTCTCTGCAAGGTTTAAAAAAAGAAGTCTATAGATCAGAGACTTTTGTTTCTTACCCTATATCTTTCAGAGTCAGAGCTTTCTGCTGTCTTTGATCTTGCTTGGAAGCCTTCACATCTGTAGCCGTCAATGTGCTGGAAACATATTCCATTTTTAGAACCGAAGATGGTTGCAAGTTTCCTGGTGTGCTGTCTGTCCTGCTGGGAACTTCCTTGCTTTCTGCCGACCTGTCTTTGCCTATTTCTGAGGTTAGAGGTCTTAAGGGAGGTGATTTGGCAGTGTTAGCAGTTGACGCCGGCCTGTCTTTGCCACCATTGCCCTTTTCTGAGGTTAGCGGTCCTAGGGAAGGTGGTTTGACCGTGTTAGCAGTTGATGGTGGTCTTGTAGACCCTCTGTCCCTTCGTTTCTCTGGCATAGTCTTGTATGGAGGCTTCACCTGGTAGGTCTTGGGTTTGGTCCCTGTATATACCAGCTTCTGTAAAGGTTTCACTGGCTTTTCTTGGGTCGTTATATAAGCTGGTATTGCCTGCGTAGAGGGATGGGTTTTAGGCGATTCTGTTCTTGCGCTTCCTCGCACTTTTAATGCTTTCTCCAGGGCTTTATTTAATAGTTCCACTTCCTTGACCTCCAATGGAGATGGTTGACTCTCTAAGAGAAAGATACACAAAACAGAGTTTAAGAATAATACCTCTTTCCATCTTTTATAGTATATCTAAAGCCAAAACTGTGGGTACTGTTACAACCCGTCAGGTTTTTGGTTGCTGTCTGTGTGCCTGGAAATTTACTGTCTCTATGCGTCCTGGTGACCATTGTCTTTCTTATGGAAAAGGATGAGCAATCCAAACAGTTTTAGTTGTCACCGGAACAGGAATAGAGGCTAATTCTTACAATGGAGACACCTGTTGTGCTGACATAAGATTTCCCCTCTCTCTAAAGGTAGCCATACACGTATCTAATTGTGATCAATTGCAAACAATTAATTAATCATCAATATATATCATACATTGTCAGTTGGAGGAGGTGCAGCTCGGACTTGAGTTTCTTGAGGCGAGAATAGGGGAGGTGGGATGCCGTTCTGGACACATCCAAAAGGGGATCAAGTGCAAAGTTAAAGTCACCCCCCACTATTAGCAAGCCCTCTTCGAACTCGAGGAGAAGCGGCACTATACGCTGCAGGAAAGAGACCTGATCTGAGTTGTTCTCGCCTTACGATCAGATGGAAAGGGTGACCCCATCGATAAGTAGCAGAAGCAGAGCGGATTTGATCTAGCAAGGGGCGGACTAGGCGTCGCATGCGGAGAGTATGGCGGGAGAGGTCCGGCATGATGCGGATGGTAGCACCATCAAAGTCAGATGAGCCATGCCTCCATGCCTGCCTGATGATCTCCTCTTTTTGGGAACTCTTAAGACATCAGCATACCAAGACATTTTGGACAATTTCATGCTCCCAACATGACTGCGCACCAGTGCACAAAGCAAGGTCCATAAAGACATGGATGAGCGAGTTTGGGGTGGAGGAATTTGACTGGCCTGCCAGAGTCCTGACCTCAACCCAATAGAACACCTTATGAATTAGAGCGGAGACTGCGAGCCCGGCCTTCTCGTCCAACATCAGTAGCTGACCTCACAAATGTGCTTCTGGAAGAATGGTCAAACATTCCCATAGACACACTCCTAAACCTTGGGGACGCCTTCCCAGAAGAGTTATAGTGGCAAAGGGTGGGCCAACTCAATATTGAACCCTACGGACTAAGACTAGGATGCCATTAAAGTTCATGTGCGTGTAAAGGCCTGCGTCCCAATACTTTTGGCAATATAGTATATATGGTATTGATTGAAAATACATCAGAAATGATCTATTGCAAACAATTATTTTCAGTAATTGATCTGGAATATCATTGACACCCAGAGATATTTGTTCAACCGATCAGAAACTATTGATAAAAGTCCGCCGCGGCAACTGACCTGCCAACGCCGGAATCAATGGAAGGCTTACTAAACTGATCGAATGAAGGGTCTGTGATTTACAATTCAACACGTGCAGCATTGATTGAAAATACATCAGAAATGATCTATTGAAAACGATCATTTAATCAATCTGTATTATGATCGGTTGTCTGACACACGCGGATAGTTGAATAATTGATCAGACATGACTGATAACATTCAGCTATGGCTGATCAAATTGCCGACAGTGAGATCAACCGTAAGCTTGTTAATTCAATCAATGGAGGACTTACAATCCTTTTCATTTTAGTCGCATTTAATGATTGATTAAATTATCATATTGATGTGTCACCACCTTTATATAGAATAAGGCATGCCCTCAAATGGCGCAGCAAATGACATGATCCTGATTGCGTTACTCTATTACCTCTTGCAGTCCTTACATCGGCACCTATGGACATTCAAATATCCACATGAATAAGGTATCATGCTCTGGTGCAGTGACACTGGGATGCCTAGAACATATGAACACTTATGCCAGCCCAGGCTTGTGACATCTGGACCACTACCAATTAACACCCCAGGAACAAATCAGTACAACGCATCAACAGGGGGTAATAGAACACTGCCACCTACTGGCCAAACTTTATGGCTGCTACGCAATACATACAGAAAAAAAAAAAAAATGAATACTGCAAAAATAAATAATTCAACAGTGTAATACCTCTTCAAAATATAATTAAAGGTTTCAAGGTGGCCAACTTACTGGTGTTTTGTAAAAAAGGGTAAAGAAAATGCCAGCTGAGAGAAAGTGAATTAAAAATGAATTACACTGAGGCGTAAAATGATAATATTTTGATGAAAGCTTCTCATTCTCCAGACAATTGGCCCTATAAATAGAACTCAGACGATAGCATATTCTGCTCACAATCCAGGCGCAGAAGGAGAGAAAGCAGATCATCACTGTGTGAGGAATTAGCATACATTAACTGGCGCTCCACTAAACGCGTATCATATCGCTTGTCTGGGAGATGGGTTTCATTGTGACGGCGCCCAACGTGCTCTCTGCAATATTATAAAGTTTGAGGGAAATTAAATGGATTTCAATAGCCTTTTGGAAGAAAGATTACTACCCCGCTGCTCTGCTTTCTCTACAGTAAAACATTGGCCTTATTACAGTAATAAAACAAAGATTAACCCGTCTGCTTCCCGGCCAGCATTTGTTTTTTGATGGTAGCGCAAGTCTACTGCAGTGATCCTTAGTCTTTTTTCAGTCATGGCACCCTTTAAAAGTATGCAAAATATTGAGGCACCCCAGTTAAAAACGTACACAAATTAAATGTACAAAGAAAAAAAGACATGTGGCCCCTCCAAAATTCATACCAGACCCTTATCCTAGATAGGGGTCTGGTATGGATTTTAAGGGGTAGACTCAATGCAAAACACACAAAATGGGATTCCCTTTTTATCATTAACATCAGAGTCCCCCTTTCATATCAGAAGCCCCCTTCATATCATGAGTCCCCCCAATTTACATCAGAGTTCTCCTCCTTTTTACATCAGAATTTGTCCTTCACATCAAAAGCCCACCTGGCATGATGCTGTGTGAAACTTTCAAGGCACCCATGAGGAAGCCAGAGGGTGCCGTGGTTGGGAAAGGCTGGTCTATTGAGAATAACTGCATCATGGGAAATACAAGGCGGTGGTCCTCCCTTTTAGATTGGAAGGCCTCACGGGCAGGACCCTCCTTACCATCTTGTCTTGAATTGTATTGTGATTGTAATGTCTTCCTTATATTGTAAAGCGCTGCGCAAACTGTTGGCGCTATATAAATCCTGTATTATAATAATACTAATAATATGAATGTGGTAAATATAGGAGCTGCCACTAGGGACATGTTGTGCAGCTTTTCTCAACCTTGTTTCAGTCATGGCACCCTTTAAAAGTAGGCAAAATATTGAGGCACCCCAGTTAAAAATGTATAATAAGTGAATGTAAAAAAAGGACGTGTGGCCCCTCCAAAATCCATACTAGACCCGTATCCTAGATAGGGGTTTGGTATGGTTTTTAAGGGGGGATGCAATGCAAAAAACAAAATGGGATTCCCAATTTACATCAGAGTCCCCCTTTCACATCACAAGTTCCCCACTTCACATCAGGAGTCCCCCCTTCTTTTTACATCAGAATTCACATTGGAAGCCCACCTGCACAATGGAAAGGCATCATACTGTGATAGATAGATAGATAGATAGATAGATAGATAGATAGATAGATAGATAGATAGATAGATAGATAGATAGGATAGAGGTGTGAATATTTCAAGGCACCCATGAGGAAGTCAGAAGGCACCCTAGTTAAGAAAGGCTGGCCTACTGAGAACTGCAGAATGGGAAATACAAGGAGGTGGTCCTTATGAATGTGGCCAAATATGGGAGCTGCTATTGGGGACTTGTTGTGAAGGTATTCCATTAATTTGCATGCATTTGTCAGTGAACTCTGAAGTCTCTCAAACCGATGTCAAATGTAAGCATAATGCACCTGAAAGCAAAAATTGCATTTGCCCATTGGCACAAGTCTAAAGCCTACATAAAACACTCAAAATATTGGTTGGGTGCACAGAGGGAAGTTGCCCCACACCACCTATAAGTACATACACTGCATGGCCAAGAACAAAGTCACACACTTTGATTACGGCACACATTCCCCGTGGCATTGTTTCGATAAGCTTAAGACTGCAAGACTAAGTAGTACATTGGGATCAGCTTCAGATTGAAGGTTGTTGTGTTTTTTTTTAGTTTAATTGGCTGATTTTTGTCTGGATTTCTACTTTAATATCAGATCTGAACATTTGGAACAAGCTGGTGTCTGCATGACCCAGACCCGGGCATTTTACTGCCCGCATGCCATATCCAGCGCATTGGCTGTCCCTGTCTGGCCCGCGGTCCGATCGCTTACAAACAATCTAAAGAGGCACTCTAGGCTGGGTTCACAACTGAGCGTTTTTTGTATGCTTGTTTTTTTTCGCGTTTTTTCATTCAGTGAAACGCGCGTTTCACTGGCGGTATGATTTTTTTGTGGGTTTTTTTCCTTTATTTTCTCTATTTTTTTTAAAAAACTTTTTTTTTCTTTTTTTAGTTTCACTTTTAAACTTCCCGCCGGCTCCGCCCCCCTGCGATGCGGCCGCTCGCAAGGGACGGGACACGGAAGTCGGCAGCCGCCGAAGACACAGCGGGGATCGCGGACAAGGTAAGACCTGTACGCTGTATTCCCGAGTGTGGCTCGGGGTTACCGCTTTGTTAACCCCGATCCACACTCGGGAATACCAATAGAAACGCGCGGCAAAACACCCCAAAAGAAGCTCCTGTACTTCTTTGGTTGTAGGGCGTTTTGCAGCGCGTTCCTACGCGCTGTAAAACGCCCTGGTGGGAACCATGCCATAGGCATTCATTGGTTTTCACATGTTGAGCGTTTTACAGCGCGTAGGAATGCGCTGTAAAACGTCCAGGTGTGAACCCAGCCTTACATTAACTATGAAAATAGGGGGGCGCTCTGATGAGCACAATCAAGGACACAGGGGACACTGTGATGTGGACAACTAATTATAACTTCTACTCATAGGAGTGCCCACCCACATCAGCTGCCCCCATCAGAATTCCAACTTACAATAATTACAAAAGTGGGGGGCACTCTTAAGGGGACAACCAATGTAAGGGTACACTCTTAAGGGGACAACTAATCATTAGTTGCATTAATTGGTGTGTCCCCTACATTAGTTGACCCCAATCAGTTTTTTTATCAATTTACGTGTGTGTGTGTGTGTGTGTGTGTGTGTGTGTGTGTGTGTGTGTGTGTGTACCTTCACAGTAATGTGTTGGCCCTCCACAACAGTCCCATTTTCTCATGTGGCCCCTTGAGAATATTAATTGCCCACCACCTGGCATAGCCTGTGACACTCCATATTGGAAACAGTTGGAGGACATTTGTACAGTACATACAGAAAACGATTTTGGGAGGTGTGGATTATACTATACAGAACTGAAAACTAAACTCTCATTTAATGCAGTCTAGCATGAACAAGATCAATAGGGAAATATTGACTTTTCATATAAGCTGCATGCTGTTAAGAACATTACAAAAAAGCGTCCTTTGTGCACGTAACCTAAAAGAACCCACAGACAGAATATTCGGAATTTGAGACGGGACGCTGCAGTCAAATAATAGGGGAACTAGCCGTCTTTCATGCCACCTGTTTGTCAGATCTCTGCCAGCAGATAAAAATATTCACTTATCAAATGACATCCAATGTGAACAGCATGGTGTGAAGAGTTTTTCTACGTACAAAGAACATGAATCTCAGCAGGGCACTCCAACTGATGTAGCCAGGCATGAAATTACCAGACAGAAAGGTGGCACAAAGAGACACGGTAATATAGTCCTTTACATAAACGCCTCTGTATTACTGAGCCAAATGATGTACCCAAGAGAGCCGATGGGTTTACTCAATTAAATCCGGCTTCTTGTCATTAGCCTTCTCATGTACTGTAATGTGGTTGTCTCATAAGATAATTGAATTATTGGTGTTAAACATACTGCAAGATGCATAATATTATACAGAATACATGGGATAAGATACCCCTGTTGATGAAAAGGATTCACCAAGGAGTTCTCCGATTGTTAGAACTGTTCCGCAAATCCTAATATCCCAACAGATTTATTCTGGGTGCCAAGAAGAGAAGAGCCTACAGGACTCCCAAGGCCCATGTCACCCTGGCGACCCAGTCATTGATGGCAAGCCACCAGTAAGAGGATCGCTGAAGAGAGCCCTTACTTCCTCCTATGGCATTGCTCACATGCTTGCCAATATGATGAACAATCTTACTTCCCAGCGATGGAGTAAAACCATGTTAAGAGCAATGCCATAGGAGCAGAGTAGTGTTCTCTCTGCTGTTTTAGTGATCCTGACGCTAGTGTGTTGCCATTACTGACACGATTGCTAGAGTGACATGACTAAAGCCGGGTATACACGCTTCGAAAATTCACTGCGTGGATGCCGATGTCGGCACCCTTGCGCCGGCATCACTGGATCAGCTGATTGAAGAAGCCAACTGGAAAGCTAGCAGCCAATCCACTCAGGTATTCTGGCAGCGGCCGCTGGAAACAGTGGGTGATTCCTTGATCAACCCTTGTAGGCATTGCTGGAGGAATCTGTTCTATTTTTACGTTCAGCCCGCAGGTTGAATGAAAAAAATATAACCATGTATACCCGGTTTAACTTTAAAAATCAAACGATCACCTACACCAGGGGTAGGCAAACTCTGGCCCTCCAGCTGTGGTGCAACCACAAATCCCATTAGGCATTGCAAGACTCTGACAGTCTCCCAGAGACAGATGTCTGATGGGATTTGTACTTATACAACAGCTGGAGGGACAATGTTTGCCTACAACCTGCCCTACTCTACAGTACCACCCTAACACTTGCCTAGAAAAGGGTGATGTCCTGAGAAACGGAAGGATCCTGAATCCAGTGAGAATGTTCTCCTTCACAATGCTAAAATAACTTCTCGAGATATTTGGGTTGCTGAATTTTCCCAAGACCCTGCTGTGAGGCAAAATGACATGAGCGTCAGGAAATGGCTGGAACTCAAGGAGGAAGGCAAGTACTTTTTAAGTTTTGTTCTCTTTATTGGTTTCCTCCACACTGGCTGCCAAATACGTAGACCTTGTGTTTTAGTACATAGAGCCACTTAAAGAGAAGCTGAACTCTGCAAGCTGTGTCCAAATAAATGCAGGCAGAGCAGAAAGGACTAGCCACCAGTATTGCCTGTGTTCTCCCTACAGCTCGTCCTTTCCCCATTACTGACTTATGTCCCTATTCACACTATCCGATCAGGAGGGGATCCATGCACGTGCACATTGAAACAGTATGGATCGGATGTCACCGATACATCCGGTTTTTAACTGCATCTTGCGATGGAGGAAAAAGCTAAAATGACCGGACCCCATGTTGGCATGAGGATTCGGTAAATGTAAACATTACCCCCGATCCAGGGCGATCAGGTCCGGCAAAAACAGAACACTGTTCTATTTGTTTTTGCAGACCTGGCAGGAGCCGGGGGCAACCGGATGTAAATGGACCCCCGTCCGTTTAGATCTGGCTGCCCATAGACTTACATTGGGCATCTGATTGGGTCCGCCTGAAAAACTGACAGATGGACCTGATCGGACCGCCTGTCTGAAAGGAGTCTGGTTCTGCACTGCGTCTCTGTGTGGAGGCAGTCATCTTGGTAGAGGCAAGACTTTGACTCCTTATATCAGAGCCTCCAGCAAGGAGAACAGTGAGTAGCACAGGAGTGACAACACCAAATCTCACTCCAAATCTTCTGAGACTAGCAGTCAGACCCCCATTCACACTGAGCTACATAAAAAAAGCTTTTTCAGCCACATTGAGCTACATTGCACATTTTGTCGCACTTCTTTTGGCAGTCTATCAAAGCCTGTTGGGGCCAAATCACACAAAATCAGCTGGAAAAATAGGTGATGCTCAAGCAACAAGCTTGAGCTACAAACTACAGGCGACAATGAGCTGCGAGATGTGAACAGCTCCATTGAAATGCATTGGACGAGCTACACTGGGCGATGTTTGAGTGGAAATCGCGCTTCAAAACGCTCAGTGTGAATGAGGTCTCAGGGCCGGTGCACATCTAGGCGACACCTCACCGGATTGCAACGCAGTCAGGAGTCGCCTAGGTGTGCACCGATTGCGCTGTGGGTGCCATTATTTTCTAACGTCACCCCAGTCGCACCGGGCGGATCGTGCAGTTTCCAGCTGCGTGTCATGTATCGCAGAAAAAAAGGTACATGTACCTTTTTTCTGCGATTGCCGCACGGATGTCATCCTATTGAAATCAATGGTGCCGCATGGCAATTACGGCCTGCATTGTGCAGGACCGCGCGATCCCGTATGTCTGCACCGGGCCTCAGAGGCAGCAGATTTCACACTGCACATACAGCTATGAGGTTGTAGGCACAGGCATGCTTAGGCCCCCTCACATACTGGGAAGTGCGCTGCTATTTTTCGGGAGGAATTTAAGACAAAAGGTCATTTTCTTTTCAGGGTGCTGCTTAGCCACAATTAACATTTCTAAATGTCCCCTATAAGACAGCAAAACGGAGTTCAGTTCTACTTTAAAGACCATATCTAATGTATCACCATGAGACACAGAGTGGCTACTATATGGCTAGTCTGCTATGAACACTGAATTTGTGTAAGAGATCCCAGAAAAAGGTAAACCTACTTATACAGGCGTATTTATGAATTCCATTTTTATGGAAGTTTGCCAGGGAACCCCGTCTATACACTAGCATTCTCTCAAGGTTGTATTCTATAACGTTGTGTGGATTCAGTTATGTCTGGAGCCAATGTATTTATCCAATTTCCAGCAATAAACTGTCTGGCTGCAAAAAGGATATGAGCTATTAACAATGTAAATGTATTGGGAATATTAACAGTAGAGCTACATCAGGGGAGGGTTGTAGAAAGAAGCCAGTTGCTTTACAGATATTCTGAAAAACACTTCTTCAATAACTAGTTAGATACTTGGAGGTTCAGAAAACATGAAGGTGCCTGACCTGTCCACATCCTCTCCAACACAATTGTGAAATGGAAGGTGTGAAATGAGTTAAACTGACAAGGGGTGTAACACCAACGAAAAGCCAGTTTTTGGCTCGGTTCCCAATGGTTGGTTCATCAGGACATGGTGGAATTTAATCGGACAGCATGTAGCCACTGTTATGAATAGTATGAGGATCCTTTTTCTATGTTTGCATATGGATGGATTTAAGAAATACAAGTTTGGCCTGGAACAGGTTATAAAGTACAGATATGCCTTTTGGGACCAAGTTGGAGGACAGGAAATAGGACCCTTCTACATGTATGGTTAGGAATGCCTACTACAAACTTCCATCTCACTTGGAACAACAGATACAGCAAATGCATTGCAGGGAAAAGGACCCCCCTCCCCCCTTCTTCAGGGCTTGAACAGCAATTTGAATTGCAATCAGGATGAAATTACATAAAAAGTCTGAATTGAGGTTGGTGTGTTTTGACGGCATGCATACATCCGTTGTTGAGCAGTTGGATTAGCGTGATCAAAAAGGCAGCAGACTAAACCCAGAATCGGGTCTTGACGTCCACCATAAACAAAGCTCCAGCAAAGAATACGCATTTTATCTTTGATGCGTTTGGATTTACCTCTACCTACAATTTCATCTTTCCATATGAGAAAATATAATTTGCCCATTTATTGCTCTTTGCATACCATTTTGTGATAGAAATATAAGGAATTAGCATCTTGAACGCCTTCAAAAGAATTGGTATAGTGCGCAATTGCTTACCTGGGATGGACGCCTGTTGTAAAGAGTTCCATGTATTTAGAGAGGCTTCAATTTGGAAGTCGGCTTATCATTATTTGTGAGGAACAACAGATACAGCCAATGCATTCCATGGAAAAGGACTCCCCCCGTTTCCCCGAAAATAAGACCTAGTACTATTTTGGGGAATTGCTAAAATATAAGACCTACCCCGAAAATAAGACCTCGCTGTGACCACTCCCAGGGCCGGTGGTGGTATAAGGGGGAACTTGAAGAGCCGCGGGAGAAGCAGGAGAGAATCAGCGGTGCCAACGAAGCCAGCGCTAGAGCAAGCGAGGCGACAGCGGAGGGAGCAGAGCTGCATAAGCCGATGCCTCCTCTATAGCACCGGCTCCTGTCACAGGCGCAGGGATACCAAATGCACTCCGCCTGTGAGGAATCGATATTGAAAGCGCGCTTCGCTCATTCTGGCCAGCAATTGGTTAGCAAATTGCTCTTGGAAAGGTAGGGCACCCCGGATCACCATATTTTTCTACATGAATAAGTGTGGATTGATGTACATAAAAAAAAAAAGAAGAAGCCCTACCCCGAAAATAAGACCTAGTGTGTTTTTTTGAGCCAAACAAAAAATAAGACAGTGTCTTATTTTCGGGGAAACACGGTAGCTATAGATACAGAATTCCTCCAGACACTACTGACGGCTCTATATCGCACCAAATATGTCCTGTGAGGGGTTAAACCAATATTTTGTTTGGTCAGTTATGGTTGCCTTATAATAGTCCTATAGGTCTGGATATCCCACGACTCCTTTAGATCTGTGTTTGACTATTACTGCATCAGAACATCTTAATCCTTCAGACAAGAGGCAAGAGCATTTTAATGAAAGCAAGATGAACCGGGATTGGGAGAGTTCGAAAAACATATTGAGGGGAATTTATCAAAACTGGAGCAGACAGAATCTGGAGCAGCTGTAAATGGCAACCAATCAGCTTCCCCCTTCAGTTTGTTCAGTAGATATTTGAAAATGAAAGAGAAGCTGATTAGTTGCCACGCACAGACGCTTCAGGTTGGATAAATTCCCCTCATAGCATTTTAGGGAGGACAATTATTTTAAAAGCCATTATTTTTCCTGTCCATGATAACTTAAATTTTGACATATGGGGCAACTACCTTTGAACCCCCGGGAAGCCAGGGAATCAAAACTGGCTTTGAATGGAAGTACGAAGGGTTAGGTACGGGTAATTCCTAAGGAGAACTATGGGGAAAAGACTTAACCCCATAGTTCTCCTTTAAGTAGGAATTTTCCTGTAGGAATTTTTTAAGTAGGAATTTTCCTGACAAATGCATTTTTTGATTGTTTTTATTATTTGACTTATAGATATTAATTGAAGAAGAAATCTTTTCACTTAGGCCTCATTCACACGAAAAAAAGCCGGCACGTACAGCTCCGTTCTGCATGTGCGGCCGTATCGGGCCGCTCCCGGGAAGACAGGAGCTGCGTGTGATTATTACGCAGCCCCCGTCCTTCTCTATGGGAGTATGCGGCCGAACGCCGCCCTACGCTCGCCCTAAGTGCACGTCTGTGCGGGTGTCCGTACGCTGACAGGATGGATCCTGTCTGTGTCCGAGCTGGGACACCCGCACAGACGTGCACTTAGGGTGAGCGTAGGGCGGCGTTCGGCCGCATACTCCCATAGAGAAGGACGGGGGCTGCGTACTAATCACACGTAGCTCCTGTCTTCCCGGGAGCTGCCCGATACGGCCGCACATGCAGAACGGAGCTGTACGTGCCGGCTTTTTCTCGTGTGAATGAGGCCTAACCCTTGCAATAGGGCTACCCCCGCACTGCAAAGGGTTAAGAGCTCATGTTTTTCTAGGTGCAAAAAAAAAGTTGTGCTTACCTGATCTTTGGAGCCTGCTTGCTGTTAGACAGGTTCCTGGAGCCTCTCTCCCCCTCCGCTCTAGAAGTCTAAGGTCCTGTGAGTCATCATGTCCTATGCAGAGTGTATAGGACGTGAATACGCCGAGGGACATACCATCGCTGCAACTAGGAAAGAGACAGGCTGGAGGAAATGCTGTGACAGCTGGCTGGCTCCAAAGAATTGGGTAAGTATAACTATGTTATTTTTGACCCTAGCCAAAAACGAGCACCTAACCCTTGCACTGTGGGGATATATACCGTATAATGCAATATTACAATAAGAACATTTGATTTTAAGTACACATAAGGAAGAAAATTAAAAGAACGTTTGTTTGTCCATATATTTGCATAGGACGAAGGTTCACAGATATTTGGAGGGTGAACGGCCCTGCGAATTGTTTTTAAAATCAACCCCTTTTTTGTCAGCATAGCTGCTTGTAGCCTCCACCATGGGCATATGTGAGAGGGTGACAATGTAGAAGCCCAGCTGGTAGACAGTTGTCACCCTATAACAGGAAGTCCCTGAACAAGGACCTTTATGGCAGGACCACCAGTCTTTTTTTTTTTAATATAAAACAACTATAGAAATGATGATAACACTTCTGATCATATCAGGATTTCAGTATTTGGGTTTACTTGTCTTTTGGGACTAACACACTATCTTACCATCAGGACCCCCTTGCAGCTTCCTGACTCAAAGGCTGCATACGTCTGGTGCAGAGGATCAGGTTGTGTCTTTTCTGGAAATTCCTAAACCTTGTAGAACATACATTATACTAAATGCTGGATCAAAGAAAACTGCAATTGTACCAATAGCTTCCATGCTTAATTTTCCCAGTGCAAGGTTTCTAGGTGCCAAGTGCTTTTATTGCTCCCCCCCAACTCTAGCTTTAATATAATGACCCAGTCAGAGCTCATTTATCAAGGTGTCAGCAAGAAGAACTCCCCATATTCTCATCAATCAGATTCAGGCTTTAAGATTTCAACAGTTATTTTCAAAGGCCGGACTGAATCTGACCGGGGACTTTGGGGTTTCTTAGTACTGACACTGCGATACATCATGCCAAGTATACTAGAACATAACCGTTTATTGTTAGGGTGGACATCAGTACATATATTTATATCTCTACCGCTGCTTCACTGAAACCTTTGTGCTGGTGGCCGTTGACCACGTCCACCTGAGTTCCTGAGAATCAAACTGGCAAGATGGCATGTGTACTCAACACTCCAATCAGGCCGATCTACCTGCACAGATGCCTAGTTGTTTTACTCGCTGCAAGGTAACATTCAGATTACTAACACATTGTGGATCCAAAACAATTGTCTTTCTTAACATTATGCTTGTTTCAACCCCTTTGTCATATCTCGGTATTGCTGCTCTCCTGAAGTCTTTTTGCAGCCACTGCCTGTGTACATGCACTCCAGTAATGGCTGCGTGTACAACCGCGGTATTGCCTGCACACTGAGCTTTGGCACGACCACATAAAGCCTCCATTGGAAGCTCAGGGAGACAGTGCAGGAGCGCAACTGGGAGATATGGACATCCATCCGTCTGTCTTTCTTTCTAACAATCCATCTGTTTATCCACCTGTCTGTTCTTCTGTCCATCCATCCACCTATCTGTATCCATTTGTCCATCTATCCATTGATCTGTCTGTCTGCCTGTCTATCCATCCATCCGTCTACCTAGCTGCCATCCATCCATCCGTCTATCTATGCATCCATTCATCCGTTTTCCTGTCTGTCCATCTGTCCGTCCACCCATCTGCCTATCCACCCATCAGTCTACCTGTCCATCCATTCATCCGTTTTCCTGTCTGTCCATCCGTCCGCCTGTCTGTCCATCGGCCTATCCGCCCATCCACCTGTTCATCCACCCGTCTTCCTGTCTGCCCATGCACCTGTCTGTCCAGCCGTCCGTCAGCCCATGCACCTGTCTGTCCAGCCGTCCGCCTGCCCATCCACCCATTTGCCTGTCCCACTCGTCTGTCCGTCCCATTCCTCCACCTGTCTGTCCGTCCCATTCCTCCGCCTGTCTGTCCGTCCCATTCCTCCGCCTGTCTGTCCGTCCCATTCCTCCGCCTGTCTGTCCGTGTATCCCTTCATCTCTCTATCCATCCATCCATCGTAGTGTTGGATACCAGTGGCACCTGTAGCTCTTCCATAGAAGGGTCATTATTAAACCGCTTTTAAAGGGAGCTGCAGTTTTTACTTTTTTCGTTGCAGTGACAGGTGACTTTAAATGCCAGACGTATCCGGAGGATGTGTACTGATACAGAAAAACATGAGCATGCTCACAGTAGAGAAGACTAGATGGATTATTTCTGCTACTCACCTTGTGGTTCGGTTTCTGACTCATCCTGATTGAAAGCTTCACAGCTGTCAGTTTTCCTGCGGACATACAGGGCAGTGTAAGATTCTTTATATAGACAGGTTCCAGAAGAGTGTTGTGTGCCTTCCTGCAGAATCTACAGATTTATACAGACAAGTCAGTGATATTTGCTGCACATAAATATAGAACCAGTATATGGAGTCCGTTGTATGGGAAGCAATTTTCACACCAACATCTTGAACGCAAAGCAAACTAGAATGACATCAGCACATGAGTCAACTGCGTTCATTGATGGACACAATGGAGATCCTTAAATCTTGTCGGTTGAGTTATAGTGCCACCTTCAGGAGTAGGACACTAGGCACAAGAAGAAAGGCGCAGCCCCTGCTGATGTTCTTCAATGAATAGAAGAGAAATAACACCAGCTTCAAGGTGGTGATACCTTCAGTCAGCCACATAAGACAACTGTCATTTCTTGTTCATACACATCCAAAAATGTGATGCAGACAAGATTAGATGTCAATGTAGACAGTATTAGCTGGATCAGGCAGCGGATGGATGGGTGCCATTGGAGTACTATGAACATCCCAAGCCAGCCCTTTAGGGTGATACCTCAAAGACTGTCTAAATAAACACTTATTTCCTATGCTCATCACCTCCATCTAGTGGCCATAATGCGGTATTACATTATATTTGATCTGAAAAAGAACTTTCATTTTTGCCTCCATTTGCACACAAAAGATTTTCCGGGGCGAATGGCTCTACGAATTATTTTTAAATAATTGGGTGTTAGCACTGCTGAATGTGCCTATGTGACACTCCAACACCCAGGGGACAGAAACGTAAGAGGAAGGTCCCACAAGTGTCTACGAAGGTCACACAGCGTATCCTAAGAACCAGAATACAATGCTAACAATAGTGTATGAATGTCATGACGTACCTCATGCCAAACTGATTAGTCTTGACTAATCGCTTCAGCCTGAAACACACCATGGCATTCGTATACCTTTGCTAACATTGTGATCAATGAGCCCAACTTATCGATGTTGTCCAACAACAACTTTATTTTCTTTTCAGGTCGATTGTAGTATTACAATATAGCCACTAGATGGAGCATAGGAGCACAGGAAATAAATACTAATTCTCCTTAGCTCCATCTAGTGGCCATAATGCAGTATTGCATTACATTTGACCTGAAAAAAAAACATTAATTTTTGCCTCTATTTGTACAGAACACAAATGATTTGCAGGGCGAATGGCTCTACAAATTATTTTGAAATAATTGGGTGTTAGCACTGCTGAATGTGCCTATGTGACATTTCCAACACCCAGGGGACAAAAACTTAAGAGGAAAGCCCCACAAGTGTCTAAGAAAGTCACACAGAGTATCCTAAGAAGCAGAATACAATGTTAACAATGGTGAGTGAATGTCATGACGTACCTCATGCCAAATTGATTGGGCTTGACTAATCGCTTCAGCTTGAAACGCGCTGCAGCTTTGCTAGCGCTGTGATCTATGAGCCCAACTTATCAATGTTGCCCAACAATTCAAATCTTATGTGAAAAATGTGTGACTCTTGGGTGCACACTCAATCCTGATAAACAGATCCCTATGTTTTTTTATAAACCTCCTGGTTCTTCAGATATGCTGCGTGGACCTGTCATTGAGGTCTGGCATGTTGTATTCAGCAGTGAAGCTGACAGTAAATCGGAGATGGACAAGAGCTGAGTCATCCCCTGGCGGTAGCAGGTTATTGTTTAACGCCTTTAAGGTTGTAGTATTGGCTACGTATTTCTGCCGCAGGAAGTGTCTGGCTGCCCTCCAATCTGCACGGACATTATATTTATGCTTAGGCAATCCAAGCATGCATTTTTATGTGAAAATTATGTTTTGGTTGTCGGATTGTGCCCACACAGCTGACCCCACCCTCTGATGTCTACGGCCAGCTAGGTGCTATTCTAACCACATCACAATGAATATAAATGTCTTCAGTCTGCAGTGTGACTATTATAAAGGCCATTATTACACGTTTCAGATTAGCTTCTAAATATAGCACCGCTACTATGGGCTGGTTCCTGTTTTACTAAGAATATAAATATTGCACAGCTACAGGCTCATTTACATGCTGCCAAGATCTGCACACTTTTATATTTAGTCTTTCAAGGAAAAAAAAAAACTGTGGTTATTTTAAGCCTAAGAGATTGGCAGCGTGAATGACAGTAACAGCAAAAAGAAAAAGGCTACAGATCAGTAGAATTCAAAGCCAACTCCACTAAAGCCCAATGCGATTTCATTTATTCTTGTACGGGTCCTGGCATGCCCTGGATTTACATCTTTTCGGGACTCAGTTGATGAGATTTCTTTGCGTCTTCCACTCTGTTCCCAGGAGCCCATATCATAGTCTGCAATTCTGTATAATATATGGAGTGCGATGGGGCTGCATCAACTGACACTTAAAAGGAGAACTATGGGGTAAGTGTTTTTCCCCATAGTTCTCCTAAGGGTCACAGGAGGACATAAACTAGTGTCCTCCCGTGACCCAAAGCTCAGTATATAGCGAGCTACAGCTCGCGGTATACTGAGACCGCCGCAGCCGGGACGGATCCCGACATTACTGTCCATCCATCCCAAGAACCAGAATACAATTCCAACAATGGTCCCACAAGTGACTAAGAACTTTAATAAGCCTCTACAGGTACAAGTACAGTAGATGATACAAGTAGAGTCCATCAGCAGTCTACTAGTTCTCTCTAGGGAACACTGCAACTGCGCTGAGATCAGAAAGCCTCTCAATGTACCCTGGCCTGTGTCTTGCTTAAGGATAAGGCACCTGGGGCTTTTGGGCTATCAGTGCAAATCAGTTTTTCTTTCTCACTGTACAATACTTTTAAGGTAAACCTGTGGTATTGAGTACTAATCGTAAACTGGCTGCAGATCTGTATCCAGATCCTCCAGATTCCTGCATGCATTTAAACATTTTTTTTGTAGAGCTCTCCATTGGACTCAGATCGTGGGGGACTCTATAACTGACAATGAAACCCCAGCCTGCATGGTCACCATAAAGACCTGTTCCTTCCCTCACCTTGCACCTTTCTATTGTCCAGTGAGGGCACACAGTTGGCCAACAGACAAACACGAATAGCAGGATAGGGTGGAAAACCCGGCATCCATTAAGGCTGTGGTTGCATTTTCCTTTATAAAGCACCCCAGGATTAAAGGTCACTAAGGTGCTCCTCAAAGAGCTTTGAGTTGCCTCCTCCTGCATCTGCAGATCATCATTACACCACCCACAGGTACACTTTAAAGTGGAGGATCCTTCAAATCACCTCTTCCTGGATGAACATATCAACTTGGAGCAGACCTTCAGTACAGAAGAGCTCCAGCTATGACAAGATATTGGAACTTCTGCACACATTTGTACAGATATTCATTAGAAGCTTCTTCAAGCAGAACCCGTAGAGCTGCGCATAGCCTACAAGTCATTTTTGTCTGTGTCCATACCAGTCACCCAGGAGTTTGCGGTAATGCATCAGCTTTTCTTCAAGCTGCTTCTCCTCTTCCTTGCAGCTATGAATGGCTTGATTGAGAAGGGACAGGAGGCTGTAATATCAGCAGAAGAAGAAGAAAGGATATAAGACATATATGTGGGATTTACAACAGAAGACATGGGAGATTCATGTGATGCACTTATATAGCAAATCGGGACTCTAAGGAACTATTAACATGCATTCTGTTCTTACCAAAGTGGTTGCATTAGGTAGTGATTGCTGAAAGCTACAGCCTGTAATCCCATTAGGGTCCGTATTCATTATTCCCAGAAGAGAACTCAAGGGTGCTTTAAACATTTTTGTATGCATTTTCTTTTCTTATTTAAGTTCAAAGCTACAAAATTAACATGTTCACTTGGTTTCTGCTTAGTCCAGAAGCTCTGAGAAAGAGAGCCATGGACCCTTGAACCGCGTTCTAATTGGCACAACACATAAAGGTCAGCAACCTACCTGACTGTGTGAATTGTGGTAACACTTGCTACAGGTTATTATCTAGAGAGCAATGCCCTTCTAAGTGATTCACAATCACCTGATCTAAATAGGGTTATTCAAAGTGTATGTCAAGGTATAAAAAATAAATAAAATGCAACACATCTGTTATACATGCAAATTCCCCTGTGTTTTATCACCCTAAAGACCCAGCAAGTACAGCAAAAATACCTTGTGATCTGCCAGAATTGCGCTGCTGTTGTGGGCTGGCAACACAGCATTTTTGTGGAATGAGTAGTGTCAGCCCTGCTCATTGTCTTTTGCTAAACTACTCAACCACTCTCACTCTCAGATCTCAACCACAGAAAAGCTAATTATTCTGTAGCCCAAGATAAGAACTAGGAGGGCTCAGGGACCATCCTCAAGCACCATCTAGTGGCAGTAGTGCCGGCATTCGCCCAGCAATACACTGGTCAGCAGATTTATAAATAAGCCCCTAAGTATTTAATAGGAGTAGATGGATAAACGGCAAACCTAGCCAAATAGTAATTGTAACTATATTTTGCTAAAAGTATTTTATTTGACATAATCCTATAAAGTATTTGCATCATGGCTGTATTTAACCACCTAGTGCTGACACAATGTGATGTTTTGTTGGTTATAATAAATATGTTGTTATTATAGGAAGATTTATCTTCATAGTTGTTAAAGTGAAATTTATAAATCTTCTGCTAAAAATCTCCCCACTTTGCATAACGATGACAAAACGTTGTGTTCTCACATGTGCGAGGAGCTTGAAGACAACATGATGAAGTTCTCCTGTCTGGTTAGGAAATGTCGGTCCGTATCACCTAAAGACAGAAATAAAGCCTATGAAGATCATGATGCATTATAGAGAACCTGGGACAATGCAAAAATTGGAATATTGAGTCTTAAAATGTAATCAAAGTGCAAGCGTGTTTATGGAAACATTTCAATGTGCCTCCTTATTAATGGTAACTTAGTCTGGGGATAGATTTAGCCCTTGTGAGTTAAAAGAGAACCATGGGGTAAGTGTTTTTCCCTATAGTTCTCCTAAGGGCCACGGGAGGACATATACTAACCTCCTCCCGTGACCCAAAGCTCAGTCTATCGCGAGCTACAGCTTGCCGCAGCCGGGACAGATCCCGACAATGTTGTCGAGATTCACCCAGCTGAGTGAATGACAGCTGGCTCTGCCTATCTAGAGGCAGAGCCAGCACTGGAGGATTGGAGCGGGGAGGGAGAATCCCTGCGGGGAACCCTGACTGACAGTCACGGCTCTCTGCAGAGATAGATCAAGAAGTGAGCGAGTGACGGTATGTTTTCGCTCACTTCCCGATCTATTCAGCCGACGTGTGACAGTTTCATTGTCACACATCGGCTAGAACTATGAGGATGAGTTATTTTTCACTCACCTCATAGGTCTCCTTTAAAGCCAAATTCTGGCTACTCCCAGAGGACCACCGAACCCCCTTGGATCCCCTATGTGAATTTTTTTTTTTTTAATACTTACCTTCTCTACATGGTCCTCTGTCCTTTAATATTTTCTCCCAGCAGTGGTTGGTGCTTAATAATGCAAGGAGCAGTGCTGATTTCATCATGTGCTCTCTGCATTAATACACTGTGAACCCTATGATAATACCCGAGTGGTTTAAGTCCATTACACCCTTCACTCACTGAGTGTCCTCAGCATTCAGGGTTAAATAATACCGGGCGCCATTCAACTAGGAAGACTAAGGACATCCTTTGGCGAAGAGGAGATACTGCAAGGGACAGTGCTGGAGTAATCGGGTATTGCAGCCAGAGCTGTTTTTATAATGGGGATAGTTTCAAGCCGACGTGATTAAAATTCCACAAATTTCTTGAAATCTACCAACGAATATTTAGCACAAGGACATTCCTGACAAGAAACAAACTTAAAGCGGACCTTTCCCCATATCTTTAAAATAACAAACACACCTTCAGAAATGTTTAGTAATGACAATCTACAAACACAGACTTCTAGATAATTGCCGGCTTTGTATTCTTTGCATTCCTTATTTCTCTTTTCTTCCCCAGTTTTCTGACAGTGGCCATGTTTACTAAGGGCAGATTGCTAGCTCTCCTTTCACTTCCTGGATTTCTGACACATGTGACCATGCACATCATCTCAGGGGAGGAAAATGCCTTTCCCTGAGATCTCCTGAGATTACAGATGAGATTTCCCAGCAATGCTCTGCTGATGACAAGGTAATCCCAGTGTGCATTGCTGTGCCAAACTGAAGTCATTTTGCCCTTTCAAAGCAGGAAGTGAATTTTTCTGCAAGTGTAAGTATTTCAAAATCACAGCATTGTGCACCTGACATGTCTATGTTATTATTAATAATCATCATACATAGAGGGATGCATTCATACATAGGGGTGTAAAGGTCCATTTTAAAGCAGAACTTAATTCACCTCCTCTGACTAGCACCAACATATTATCCCCGTTTTCTCCTGGGTCTTCTGGGTACCAGGTGTTTGGCTATCTTGGTTGGCCGCTGGGGCATGAATGCACTACCGCGCATCCACATTGCAGTTTAATTATCCTGGCAGAGATGTGCCGAGAATGTACAGTGAGCTGTGCATGCAGATTCTTGTATAAGCCCAATCAAGGCTGGTTCTCTTTAAATAATAAACTGTTCATATTTTTTTAAGCCTTCTTCACTTGAGCCTGATTTGTTGTGATAACCCCAGAGTTTCACTTATACATTATTCCAGGCACATAGGAAGGGTATTAAACATATCATTTGTGCTGGATAAGCTGTCAATGGAATCATTCATTAAGACCAAATTGCTAGTTATGTAAGCTGTTGTTTATTAGGAAAGGGGACATAAGTAGAGTTTGTGTTGTGAACTGGATTCCAGAATTAACCATTACTGGGAGAGTTTATTTGGCACAATGTGAATGTATTCCGGGTCCAGATTTGATTCAAAAACTAAGGAAACCATTATAGATAATGTGCATGTCCAAAGTAGTCAGGAAGGTTCAGGGTTTGACCCAAATCGCTCAAATAGGTCATCCCGTAGATTGAGAGGAGGAATGGTGAACTAAAGGGAATCTGCCAGGATGGTGATTGCCAGGGCTGGATTTACTATCCCTGCCGCACCAAGGCCAGGTTCTGCTATGCGCCCCCCTCCCCACATCCCCCCCCATCAACGGGGAATGGCAACTGGATGGCAGGGGCAGTAGGGTTACTTCTAATTTTTTTTGTTTCTTTATTTTTTCCTACTTTTTTTATCACTTTTTTTATTTTTATTTATTTTTTAAATTTTT
>NW_017306353.1:202246-217808 GCF_000935625.1 Nanorana parkeri | reverse complement strand
TACAAGTGATTGCGGCGACATCGCCGCGATCACCTGTAAATGTACGAGCGGATTCCCCACAAGGCAACTTACCCGCCCGGAACTGTATGTTCCGGGCGTCGGGGGACTCCACACCGCTGCCGCCCCTCTGCGCCCTGCCGCCCTGAGGCCGGGCCTCAGCGGCCTTGCGGGAAATACGGGCCTGCTGATTGCCTGTCACAAGCACAGTGGTGTAGTGGTTAGCACTTCTGCCTTGCAGCACTGGGGGTCCCTGGTTCAAATACTGACTGGTCCCTGGTTCAAATACTGAATGGTCAGGTGCAAGGGGTGTCCATGTTCTCCCTGTGCTTGTATGGGTTTCCTCCGGGTACTCCGGTTTCTTCCCACACTCCAAAGACATGCTGGTAGGTTAATTGGCTCCTCTCTAAAGTGGCCGTATGTATGCAAGTTAGGGACCTTAGATTGTAAGCTCCTTGAGGGCAGGGACTGATATGAATGTGCACTATGTAAAGCGTTCTGTAAATTGTAAAGTGTGTTTAGTAACAACAATACTAAATAAACTTGGAGATGCCACAGGGGTGTGCTTTGCTTCCAAAGTCAGACAATGGCATTCTTCAGCACTGAATAGGAGCCTACAATAACTAGCATCCTTTTTTTTAAAGGAATCATCTTCAATCATTTTTGAATGTACACCTTTAATAAAACTAATATCCATGCATGTTACTGTTTTCAAAATACTGTGCTTCTGTCCATAATTTGTAATATTATAAGTTCATGGTGGCAGCTATACTTGTTCATTACCTACACAGGATAAACTTCCTGCTGCACAGCGGTTGTTCCTTACTACCGCTTCTCACAATGTAAGTCTATGAGTTGTCCGACTGACTGAAAACAATACACTCCCTATGTGGCTGATATGTATCCCAGCAGCTGATAACAAGGGAAAGTGAATAACTCTGAGTTCAAAACAGAGCTCCCTCTAGTGGTGCCTCTCCAGATCTGCATCTTTAATACAATAACAAACATATGGAAAAGCAAACATGTGATGATTAGACTGGAGGAAATTTCAGAGCTACCAATATTATAAAATATCCTCGGGGGTTCACTGTACTGCTGGGCTGGTTTTCAAAGCTTCTTACAAACAGTATTATCTCATACAACCACAGAGGAGAGCACACTATGTTATCAAATGTTCATGAACATCCACTGCAGATGTTCTTTTGCATTTTGCTTGCTGCTTTTCAATACTCATTAACTACAAAGCCCACAGAGCTTCTATAGATAACAAGAAGCGAATGGAATATGCAGATAAAATGGGATTTTTATTGTGCGTTTATCCGGGTCTAAAAATTAAGCTTTTCCAGGAGAAAAAGAGTCCAAAGACAAACCTTCTGTGGATCGCCGCGGCAGGGATTCCGTCACAAGTCGATGTTCATATTCGGCACAGAAGCAGATCGGTCCATTCCCTATGTAGAAAAACAGAATCACTGCTTTACAATATCGACACTTCCATCTCTTGTGCTTGATATTGCCTAAAGAATAAGTAAAGCCCCAACAATGAACTATATGCTTCCTTTTGGTCTGATAAAGTCTACCTCCAGGAAAGAAAGTATACCCTCACCCTGCAAGGGTTAACTGCTCATTTATGTCTAGGGGACCTTTGTAAAGGACTTTTACTTACCTGATCCCCGCTCCTGTATGCTCCAAGACTGGCACTGGGAGCCTCTTCTCCCCTCCGCTCCAGTGATCGGAGGCCCACTGGTATCATCTCTTCAAATGCATGGACCATAGCCCTGCAATATACACAAGGGCACTGAGGGACAATCCATGAGCCTGAGCGGAGAGAGGTGAGTGCTGACCGCCGGGGGCAGAGGGATCAGGTAAATAAAGTCCTCTTCACCATAGCCCTAGACATGAAGGAGCAGATAGCCCTTGCAGGACGGAGGTAGCCCCGCTGTAAGGGGAGTCTTTTTTTAATTTTACCCAGAGATAGGTTTGAAGGTGACACTAAACTCAGACGTAAAACCTTAGAAATGCATTCAGGTAACTTAACTTACACAAATAAGATACATTTTTGGTAATAGTTAAGGTACTTGAATGTATTTTTTAGTTATAACTCCGGAGTCTAGCGTCACTTTAAATAGAACATTAAAAGTGTTTTGTTTTACTTTTTCAATCCGTGCAAAAAATAAACCTGTTGATCCTGTCAGAGATCTAGTGAGCTGATAACTTCCTGTACTCTCTGCCTATTTTGCACTTGTATTAATTAGCATTGTTCCCAACTCTCGCTGTGCACCTCCCTCTGTTTTATGGAGAACAGAAGGAGGAGGGGGGGCGTTAGAAGTTCTGTCCAGGGGTGACAACGCTGGATACAGCACAGATAGTGAGCGTTGTCACCCTTGGACAGGAAGTGTGTTATTATGAGAATCACCAGGTGAAAATTAATTGCAGTAAGCCTGAAATAAAACGAACCTAGCCACCACATCTTAGGACTGGTAAGCTGCAGTACATTCCATTTTTGTTCCTGGGTTTAGATACGCTTTAAAGGGAATTTGTCATCCAGCTGAATTCTTTTCTGATGCAGACAGCTAAGGCCTGACTCAGAGTCTACATATGAATTCAAGGGAAATGGAGCAGGAGTTCAGCATCACTGCTTTAGAGATCAGCTACGGCTTATAAATCAGACCATAGTCGCTTCCAGCACACGAGGACTGAGCTTAGAATGTCAGACTTTCTTTTTAAATTGATGAAAGTGGAAGAGGACAATAGCTCTGCGATATTGAGCGCTCAAAGCAATGCATACTCATGCAGGTGAAGGGTTGTATTAGGCTGGTGACAGGTCAGAGCTAATGGGGGCATTTAGCAAAACTGGAGCAGATTTGCACTGCAACCAATCAGCTTCTCTCATTTTCAAATCTTACCTGAGCAAACTGAAGAGAGATGCTGATTGGTTGCCGTGCGCAACTGCTCCAGATTCTGTTTGCTCCAGTTTTGATAAATTACCCCCAGTGTGTCACCTGATTACAGATGGTATGTGTATGGGCACGCTGCGATCTCAGCTCACCAAATTTTTGGTCTGGGTTGGAATTCTCCATCCCGGATTGGCTGGCTGAGACCACTGCTCAGTGTATACACATGCACGCCAATACGGTCTTTGTATATGGCGATCGTTCAGCAGGTAGATGTTACCACCACCATGACGTGTTAAAGAATAAGTGCACTTACCCTTTATGCCCCTTTACCCTGACCTAACCACCCTCCCTCCCCTCCACAGATGCATACTTACCTTGATCCGAAGTCTGTGGCCTCCGGTGTTTGTTTACATTCTGGCTGCGCGCGTATGTGATATATATATATATATTTTACACACACACACATATACATACATTCTTCTAGTTCAGCGGTGGGCAACTCCAGCCCCCCCAGCTGTGCTTTACCTACAAATCCCATCATGTATCTGCCTCTGGGAGTCATCCCCGGAACTGTCAGTCTTGCAATGTCTCATGACATTGACCTGCAGGGTAGGAGTTGCCCACCAGTTTTAGTCGGTAGTCACTTCGCTGTCTGTTACCTTGTATCACTTAGAGAAAGTGTTCCCTCCCGGCCCTGAAACATTAGTGGACGATATGAGGTTTTTATTGCTGTGTGCCTGCCGGGCACCGCTGTCAAAAGAACTGAATGTGAGAGAAAACCACAAAGTTTGAGTTGTCACCAGAACAGGAATACCGGGCAAGGCCTCCAATGGGGACACTTGTTTTGATGGCTCATCTGTCAATTCAGAGAGATTTCCCCTTACTTCCTTTTGTGTCAACAAGACAGGAAGTGAAGGAATATCTCCCAATGGGACACAAAAAACCTACTCTGTCTAACCAAAACATAAAAGCTGGATGCACGTTTGCATTTTTGGATGATGCATTTTACATTGCAATGAACGGAAACACATGAAGACGTAACACGATGCATGCGTTCAGATGGATGTTGTGTCACGATGTGCGCTGACATCCAAAATAATGCTCCGCAGCACACATTAAAAATGCATGTTGATGCACTTCTATTGATTGTAAAGGAAAATGCATGGGGTGGGGGGACAATGGGTGTAAATCTAACGTTGAAAAGGTTTTGGCCTTCCATATACTTTATATATCTACTCTGCTCTGCGGCCGGTGCTGTGGCCCAGCAATACACTGACCCATGGAGCTCCATGCAGAGGTCCTGTAAGCCTCACATGTCACATTACACACAGCGCTGATAGGAAAGTCCTGTCATAGAGGAAGGAGAGCTCGGTGCACAGCAACATTACCGGCCGGTGGAGGAGGAGGGGAGGAAGGCGGCTGGACGTCCTCTGGCCGGGAACACAGTGCTCAGCCCGGGAGCTGAAGAAGCAGGAAATGAGCGAGCCGCCCGCCCTAGTGATTGTTACTAAGGGGAAGACGCCAAACCCGCCTCCGCCAATCAGAGAGCGCGGCACATACCCGGAACATGACAGCTGGCCAATCAGCTTCCGCTTCATACTACAAATCGCTCAGGCGGGATTCTCTTGTGCAGCGTGTTGTAGTGTCTCTCACTGAGCCTGTGCAGGCACGAAAGGGAAAGCAGCTTCTGCAAGCAAGGATGGGCATGACACATGTAACCAGGGCTGGCATGTAAAGCTTGATCACTTGTGGAACATGTCAGGCCCCAGTCACACCAGGGTGTTTTGTTGCACGTTTTGTCTGTGCTGAAACGCATGCAAATTAAAATCCCATGTATTCCTACGGGGCCTTTCACGTAAATCCATTTTAGGGCTTGTTCACACCAAATGCTGGCCAGATCTGCATGAGTTTCTGCAAATGCAGTGTTATACTGCGTTTTTTGCCTCATTTTTGATGAGTTCCAGGCCGTTTTTATAGTTTAAAATGGGCTTTCAGTGCGTTGCAGGGTGTTTGCATGCGTTCCAGAGCAGGTCAAATAGGGCTTGCAGTTTTTTTTACATGCTCTACCTCATTTACAGTGGCTACCAGAAGGTGGGACTGCTGTGCTGAGCAAGTGGGTGGCCCCAAGGCATGCCTGCATGTCACTCCATGCTAACAGGCACAGGTGTACACCTGAGACTAGGTACAATGTGAATGGCACTGCCAATAAAAAAAAAAAACAATCAAAAGATAGTTACCAAAATTATTTCCAAGAAAACCCCCAAAAGTCCTTTACTAGAACATATGCAGAAAAATCTAAACCTTTTTTAAAAAACTTTTTAATGCCTATGTCTTGATACAATTGCCAGTTTGTTACTCATGTATTGTGACCATTGCCCAATTGTTGCCCATTTATCGTAACAAACAGCTGCTTGTGGTCCCCATGTTATAACAGACTGTCCTTATCAAACCATAAATGATCGAAGAAATCTGATCATCACAGGGCAGCTATGGGTTGGCTTATGAAACAGCACAGGCAGTTGCTACTTACTTTGCAGCTCCCTTTGTCTGACTGAAACCTCCAACTAAACCCTCTAATGAGGGGTTAGTCACTGCTATGATCACTCCTTCGAGTTCTGTACACTAGAGCAGACTTTCTCAACCATGGTACCATGGCGCACTGGGGTGCCTTCTGGCTTTGTCAGGGCTGCCTTGAACATTAGTGATTGTAGGACTCTAATGTGAAAGGGGAACGCTAATGTAAAAGGGGGATCTGATGTGGCAGGGGGGCTTCTAATAAAAAGATGAGTTCTGATGTGAAGTGGGCTTGTGATGTGAAAGAGAGAGGCAAAAATCAAGAGATCTTGCTGCATTCCTTACCGAAAAGAAAAGACCCGTATGGCCGGGTGGGTGCTTGTAGTGACCACGGATGGCACCGTGAGAAGATCAGTAAAAGAAATAACGTCACCAGCACTCCAAAATGTAATTAAGCAATAGTCCATTTATTGGTACATTGCCATAAATGCAAGCGCTTTCGGGGCCTCAAAGGGTCCCCTTCATCAGGCTCTGACCTGTACCAATAAATGTGAAAGAGAGAGGGACTCTGATGTTAAAGGAGGGATTCTGATATAAAAGTGGGGCCCTGGTGTGAGGTGGTCTTTTTTGTGTGTTTATGTGAAGTCCCCTTTTAAAATACATTACATTTTAGACTGGGGGTGCCTTGGCATTTTGCATCCTTTTTAAAGGGTGCCTTGAGTAAAAAAAAAAAAAAGTTGAGGAATGCTGCATTAGAGGTTTTTATCAGCAGAGATGAAAGCTCGTGTAGCTGACAATGAGAAGAGGAAACAAGAGCTCCATCTACTGGCCAGAGAGTATACTGCATAAAATAAAAATGCAATATTTAACACCTTCGCAGCCAGTACAGTGGGGAGGAGTTGGATGAACCTTCGTTCGTCGATCCCCCTCCCTGTTCTATGGGACCACCTATGTGATAGCAATTAAAGTTAAAAAAAATAAGAGTATTAAAAATTAACATAAACATTATTTTAAAAAATGTAAAGTCCCCTGCGAGCATGCGCGTCTTCACGTAAACATGCGTCGGGTGTGCCTACATATGAATACGAAACGCGCTACACATGTTGAGGTATCGCCATGCATGCCGGAGTGAGAGCAATAATTCTAGGGCCAGTATTTTTGGGTATCTCTAAACTGATGACCTGTGGTGACTTTTAAAGCGTTGTCTATAGACTTTTTGGGGTACTGAATTTTGTTGCCGTTTTACAGATGCACGCAATTTTTAACCTGGGCATGTTGGGTATCTATTTACTCGTTGTAACTAGGGATGAGCCGAACACCCCCCTGTTCGGTTCGTATTCGAACATTAGAACAGCCGAAATGTTCGAATACGAACTCGAACTCATGTTCGAATCGAACACTCAGCCCATCCTTAGTTGTAACCTCATCTTTTTTATTTTATTAAACAAATGGGTATTTTATTGTGTTTTGGGGCATTTAAATGCATTTTTCACTAACTTTTGGGGTTTGATAAGGAGTTGCGCTAATATCGTGCAACATTAAAATTTGCAACTGCCAACATGTTATTCTATAGGGTCTTGGCTTTCATAAAATATATAATGTTGGGGGGTTTTAAGTAATTTTCAGGCCTAAAATGTGGAATATAGCATGGGTGCAAAGAATTCGAAAAAAAGGCCTCGGTCATGACGGGGTTAAATTAATCTATATACCAAATGTTTATTTTATTAGAACTGACCATAATAAAGAGAGAAAATATGTTTAAGCATTTAAAGCCCTGAGGTCTCTTTAGATGGGTCTCCCCATGTTCCTACCTGATTAGTTCCTAGCATTAATACATTCTAGACGTGGGCTTTTCTCCGTTAATGTCACATATCTCAGATAAGTTCTTTCAACTCAGTTAAGCGGAAAAGCATTTGAAAACATAATTACAGTATCAAATAGCCGATAGCTGAATTGAGAGTGAATGTCTGTCAGGGTTACTCATTAATTCCTCACACACAGATTTCCTTGTTTAAATGTAGCTTTAGGTTTTAATTAAACTGTGATAGTTACCATATTCTTCGAAAAACGTCTAGGAATGTTCAGTCTCTGCAAATCACTGGAACATATACAGAGAAAGAAAAAAAAAGTGATCACCCAAAGGGCATGTCTGCAAAGGGGAAAGTGGAATAAAGCACCAGAAACAAAACAGAATTGCCTATACATAAATGTCACAGCCTAGACCCAGAGACTAAATGGTCAGCGCTGGGCAAATCCCAGAAGACATGTAGCCATGGCAACAGACAAATGTGCCATTACACCTCATATGCACTATATTGCCAAAAGTATTGGGACGCCGGCCTTTACATGCACATGAACTTTAATGGCATCCCTGTCTTAGTCCGTAGGGTTCAATATTGAGTTGGCCCGCCCTTGGCAGCTATAAACAACTTCAACTCTTCTGGGAAGGGGTCCACAAGGTTTAGGAGTGTGTCTATGGGAATGTTTGACCATTTGTGAGGTCAGGTACTGATATTGGACGAGAAGGCCGGGCTCGCAGTCTCCGCTCTAATTCATCCCAAAGGTGTTCTATCGGGTTGAGGTCAGGACTCTGAGCAGGCCAGTCAAGTTCCTCCACCCCAAACTCACTCATCCATGTCTTTATGGACCTTGCTTTGTGCACTGGTGTGCAGTTATGTTGGAACAGGAAGGAGCCATCCCAAAACTGTTCCCACAAAGTTGGGAGCATGAAATTGTCCAAAATGTCTTGGTATGCTGATGTCTTAAGAGTTCTCTTCACTGGAACTAAGGGGCCAAGCCCAACTCCTGAAAAACAACCCTGCACCATAATCCCCCCTCCACCAAACTTTACACTTGACACAATGCAGTCAGGCAAGTACCGTTCTCCCGGCAACCGCCAAACCCAGACACGTCCATCGGATTGCCAGACAGAGAAGCGTGATTGGTCACTCCAGAGAACACGTCTCCACTTCTCTAGAGTCCAGTGGCGGCGTGCTTTACACCACTGCACCCGACGCTTTGCATTGCACTTGGTGATGTAAGGCTTGGATGCAGCTGCTCGGCCATGGAAACCCATTCCATGAAGCGCTCTACGCAGTGTTGTTAACCTGTTGTTGATTTGAGGACCTACAGCCAAATGATACACAAATAAGATAAATTTTTATTTAATAGTTAAGGTACTTGAATGCATTTTTAAGATTTAACTCCTGAGGTTAGTGTCACTTTAAACTTCTTAATATATTTGCAAATGTAGTCACAGGAACATTAACCTGCTTGAAGATAGTCTTATAGTCTTTATCTTTGACATGTTGGTCTATAATTTTTTTTCTGATCTCCTCAGACAATTCTCTACTTTGCTTTCCCTGGTCCATGTTCAGTGTGGTACACATGAGGATACCAAAAAGCAGAGCGACTACTTCTCTCCATTTAAATAGGCTGACTGATTACAAGATTGAAGACGTGTGTGATACTAATTACAGGAAACGGTTACTATGAACTATCGCTATGATCCAATACATTATAATCCTTTCTAGGGGTACCAACAAATCAGTCCAAGCCATTTTAGAATATCTAAAGTGCAATAAGAAATGATTTTATCTTTTCACACTTTCTTTTCTTTACTCTGACATATCAGGCGTACCGATATTCAGGAGACAATTGCATTTTCCAGAGGTAATGAAGCATTGTTCCAACAACCTGTAAAGGGGATCAACAAATGTGTGTATGTCTGTAAGTAAAACGCGTGCTTCACTGCATACATCTTGTATTTTCTATTTAAACTGAAGCCTGCCAGTCTGAAATATTTTTTTTTTTTTTAAATAAATTAAATTCTTTATTTACATAAAACTCGGGAACTGAAAGATTTCCTTTAATTAACAAATACATGCAGAGATTGTGAAAATGATGATTGAAGTTAGGGCTGTACACACATTCAGTATGGTTTGAAGTCAATGATGTTTGATCGTCATTGATGCAGTAAATGTAAACAACACGGGACAATAAAGTATTGCATATTGGCTTTTATTTCCCTTTCTTCATACAAATGCCCCCGTGCTGTGCTTTACATTCATTCAACTCCGCCGCTAAATGCAGAACAATAATGCCAGATACATCCATATGCAAACTGTGGCAGGGGTTGGATTTTGGAGGTTATTGTGTAACAGGGAGACTTTTTTTTGGATAAAATCTTTTGAAGAAGCCGCAATAACGTCTTTATTTTACTGCCAGGAGTCCTTAGTTGTGTTCTTACTAGCCCAAGGTATATTGCTGCTTTGGCCCCAGGACAAGGAAATCTATTAATAAACGGTCAAATCTAAAATTTACCCAAATTCAGAATAAATACATTGCCATTATTATACACCATATATCAGGGGTGGGCAACTCTGGCCCTCCAGCTGTGCTTTAACTACAAATCCCAACATGTCTCTCCCTGTGGGAGTCATACCTGTAACTGCTGTCAGTCTTGCAATGCCTCATGGGACTTGTAGTTCCACAACGGCTGGAGTGCCGAGGTTGCCTACCCTTGCTGTAACATGTATGGCCAGCCAGATGTTGAAGATTAAATTCATGAATAGTCTTCTTGGGAACGGCCAAAACACAGCGAATGTGATTGCGCAGCTAATATGAACACATTGGCTTCTCTTGACTCAGAATGATAATTGGAGCATTTAATAGAGGGCTGGAGTTGCCCACCCCTGCCATATATGATTGTTTTCCACTCATTCAAAGAGCCATTATTTCTCTCATTTGATTATCGACCTACAGAATTTAAATAAATGGTTCTTCCTATATAGTATATTAAATATGTTGTTTGCAACTGAGGGTCTTATTTACATATTATTATTTATGAGGGAAAGTAGTTTACATATTATTATTATATTTATTGTATATGGTCTTAAGTTCCATGTGACCTTTTATGAGCTAGTTGTTGTTCTTTTGTTGAGACAGATCCTAAAGATTGTTTGAGCATAGATACTCCCATTAGTATTTGTATTCAGGTTGTTATCAGGCATTTATTTGAAGACCTTTTGACCTCCTATCACCTGATTTGGCACTCTCATTTAACTGAACCTGTGCTGCCACAGCCACTGTTATTTTCTGCTATTGTTATTACACTGCTATGTATTTATTGCATATCCTCAAGTTATGGTATATTCTTGACAACTAGTGGTAGATTCATGCTATTGCACTCTTTTTCTGTATACACTGGAATCTTCCACTGGTTTACCCCCTACTGTTTTGTGTAAATTGGAACAACCTTCTAGTAGACCAGTGTTTCTCAAGCCTTTTTTTTTTAAATTCTTATCTATGGCACCCTTTAAACGTATGTATAATTTTGAGGGACAGTCTAAAATGTCATAGATTTTAAGAGGGGCCCCAAGCACAAAACACACAAAAAAGTGGGTTTCTTCCTTCACTTAAAAGTGCCCCCTTCAAAGCAAGATTCCGATCACTCACATCAGAGTCACCCTTTCACATCAGAAGCCCCTTTTTTATATCGGAGTTCCACCTTTCCTTCAGGAGCCCCATTACAGTTCCACTAGCACAACATTTTGAGACACCCCTGAGGAAGCCAGAAGGCACACGAGCGTGCCGCGAAAGGTTGTAGTATACTCTACAAGCCTCTCCTCCCCAATTTCTTTTCACCGTCTCCCTCACTGTGATAAGAGGGTTCTATACATGGTGTTACAAAGCTTCCAGAAAGAAATGTCTTTCCACCTCTGAAAATGACAAGTAATTACATCTTCTGTATTGTTTTGCCTGAGTAAACGATTCTGGATTCTTCATGGTGAGTTGGATCCGGCCTGTGGATACAATCACCTTAGTAGGTTGTCATATTATCCGTACAGACGAGTCTCAGGAGGCATATTCAAACACATAAATCGGTGGTAGAGTCAGAACAACAGCCATCAACAAAAGAGGCACCGACAACTTGATTGCTCTTAGCCAATGATCTATAGTAAGCATGCAAATAAGAAGTTGTGACATCACATGCTTGTTCCAGCCAGGCACCTAAGTATACAAGTGTAATAGGAGTCAGGCTGTTTTGGAAATTCAAGCTTTATAACAATGACACTTCCCCAGAGCCAATTCTGCCTGTAGTCCATCCAAGCTAAACGGTGTATATGCAGCAGAGTGCATGCATCTTACTGTATGTTTAATTAGGATAGAATTAAAGGCTGCACCAGCTCTGGATGGACCACCTAGTCCATCCAGAGTTGGTGCACCAAGGCATGGATGGACCACCAAGGCATAGAGACCTAGTTGCTATACTGTTGCGGGGGCCCATAGGGATATCGGTGAACTTTTTATTTAAACCACAATTTCTGTGTAATTAAAAAAAAAATAGAAGAGTGCTTCCTTTAAACAGCACTGGAGGGTACATACACACACAGTTTTACAATCTCAGACCTCATCCACCACCTACCTCTCTGCTCCCAACAGTGTGGAACTCCCCTGTTTCCACTCTTCTGCAATGTTTAATTGCCTTATGTGTGGCTCCACAACACACACAGTCAGAGCACACACACAGGGTCAGAGAACACCCAGAGAGCATATAACTCATAGATGGAGCATGCACATAAAATATACAGGAAGCACGCACACAGAGACTATCAGACAGAGAGCGCACAGAGTCAGATAACTCACAGATGGAGCACACAGAGAGCGAGAGCACACACAGAGCGAGAGAGAGCACACACAGAGCGAGAGAGCACACACAGAGCCAGAGAACTTCTAAGCAGAGCATGCACAGAGTAAGAGAATTTACAGATGGAGCACACATAATGCCAGAGAACTCACAGACAGAGCATGCACAGAGTCTGTGAACTCACAGATGAAGCACTCATAACGTCAGAGAACTCAGACAGAGCACACACAGTCAGGGAAGTCACAGACAGAGCACACACAGAGTCAGGGAACTCACAGACAGAGCACACACAGAGTCAGGGAACTCACAGACAGAGCACACACAGTCAGAGAACACACACACATGTGTTTCTGAGGCCCTGTTAAAAATATGAATTGCCCATTGAAAGAACAGGCACACTTTGGTTGTATTATTTAATTAGGTCTGCAGTATTTCAATTATAATATATGTTACAATTATTACATTGTAGTCTGCAGGCTGTCCCATAATACCAGGTGAACATCAAATGATCCATTGGCCGATTACACGTCTTTGAGATTAAACTTCTGCCCATCTGCTGCATCCTTTTGAGGGGAGTTTTATTCCTCCTGCTGGATTCAAGTATCTGTTTAACAATTAGAAAAATGAAACAAGATAAAATTAACTTGTCAGAGCCTCTACCACTGGAAACCCCAGGAAATAAACACAGCCAATGGGTGACTGAGCCCACACAAGTCTGAAATACCAGTTTTCGGTTGAGTGCGCTATAAACAGTGCGCTATAAACAGTACATTTTCAATGGTAGTAATTTGTTAGATCGTTGGCGGTATGATTTTCTTAGTACGGCACACATTTCACCATTCAGCGAGCCGTTGCCTGGAATTACCGCAGGGGTGATTAGCCCGTGATGCGCAGGAAATGATCACAACGTGCCCATTGCACATAGCAATGATTGCCTATTGGAACACAGGCCACTGCGGTCTCTAATTATACCTCGGAATCCTGCTGCACCTGATTCAGATTGCTACCAAGAAACAACACTACGTAATGAGCTCTGAGTCACAGAGTCAGTGCGCACGGTGTAAAATTAGCTTCATTCCCCACAATAAAACCAGGATTTTCATTGAATTAGTGTGACCATCTGAGACAGAAAAATATTCAGTTTGCCTTCTGTGTGTTTTTTGCATTAGAAAGCAGGAGACATGACAATGTCAAAGATATGTTGCGAAACAAAAAATGATTTAGGATGCTAAATCAAGTGTTTCATGACAAACTTGTCCTCAGAGTATGCGGAATAACAGCTGTTATAGGCCTGGGTATTTATAGAGAATAAAATGTGATTTTCTCTTCTGTACTTTGAAGGACACCGCGAAGATCTGTAGATAGTAACCACTGGGTTATACCGCCACCTGCAGGACTAGGATGCTAGGTACACACAAAAAAAGACAGCCTGCCAGTGGCCAACCCCCCATTGGTAACTCAGCCCCGGTTTTTTTGCCTGGTTTTAAGGGCTACTGCCTGCTGTATGCTGACAGCTCAGAGCCGCACTGCAGCAGGGAAACATTTCGACAATATTGTCGGGATCCATCCAGCTGCCTGATTGACAGTTGGTTCTGCCTCTCTGGAGCCACAGCAAACTGTGCCTGCCCCCTCCCCTGTCTATCCCTCCAATGAGCGCTGGAGGAACGCTTTCCCAGTTGGGAGTGGTTACTGACAGTCACTGCTCTCTGCATGGAGAAGACCGTTAGCTGAGCAGTTATATCAGGGGTGGGCAACTCCGGCCCTCCAGCTTTTGTGGGACTACAAATCCCATAAGGCATTGCAAGAGTCTTGCAGCCACAGGCATGATCACCAGAAACATATGCATAATGGGATTTATAGTTTCAACACAGCTGGAGGGCCGGAGTTTGCCCACACCCGGGTTATATGATCAACTCTTGATCTGTAGAGCCGGCGTGTGACACCTGCAGTATCACACGACTACTCTAAGTATTGGAAAGAGTACATTATACTCTTCCACTACTTCTCCTTTAAAGCAAAACACTTATTAAAATGTAAAATAACAAAAACAGCTTTTGTTACAATATACATCTATCTAGAGATTTCCTCTGCAGTATTTTTTTTCTGCCACTAGATGTCCTCAGTCTGATAGCCAGCATCATTCCCCCACTTCGTGTTCCAGTGATGAGCTTATCTCTTTATCTCTCTGCTTTCTCCTCCTATCAGCATGCTTCTTCCAGTGATGAGCTTATCTCTCTGCTTTCTCCTCCTATCAGTATGCTTCTTCCAGTGATGAGCTTATCTCTCTGCTTTCTCCTCCTATCAGCATGCTTCTTCCTCTTCCAGTGATGAGCTTATCTCTTTATCTCTCTGTATCTACCTGCAGTTCAGCTTTACCTGTAGTATAGTCTGTAGAGAAGCCGGGGATCAGGTTCTTTTGTCTGAATCACAAGACTGGCTAAATGGAATTAAAAAATCACTTTGGAGGTTTTACCATTTACCTGTACATGTACTTTAGCTGTGTGCCAGTGCTCTGCTTTAAAGCTGACCTCTGGGATAAGCAAATGTTGTCTAAATACAAGTCATGTGGGTTCTTCCTGGAACCTTGGTGTGCTTTGTGTATTTCTTCCAGATCTGTGCAGTAATTCAGTGTGAACCTTGGTGCTTCCTGTAATAAAGACCGGTCACTGCTGCTCTCTCTGCTTGTGCAGGGTGTCTGATGTTGTCTCCATCCCCTCCTGTAGTTTTTTGAAGGCAGCCTGTAGTGGGTGGAGCCTGCTGGGTCCCTCCCACCCCCTGCACAGACTATGTACAGCACAGTGATGATGTCACTACTACTTTTATAATATCATAAATGGCTTGTCCATTGGGTGCACACAGGGTGCACTTATGCCCTTTGTAGCTAGATATTAAAGTTTTTGTGCACTTTATAATAATAAAGTTTGCGTGCACTTTATGATATTAACGTTTGCGTGCACTTTATGATATTAACGTTTGCGTGCACTTTATGATATTAACGTTTGCGTGCACTTTATGATAATAAAGTTTGTGTGCGCTTTATGATAATAAAGTTTTTGTGCACATTTTGATATTAAGTTTTTGTGCACTTTATAATAATAACGTTTGTGTGCACTTTGTGATAATAAAGTTTGTGTGCACTATGTGATAATAAAGTTTGTGTGCACTATGTGATAATAAAGTTTGTGTGCACTATGTGATAATAAAGTTTGTGTGCACTATGTGATAATAAAGTTTGTGTGCACTTTGTGATAATAGAGTTTGTGTGCACTTTACGATATTAAAGTTTGTGGGCACTTTACGACATTAAAGTTATTGTGCCTGGAGTTTAGCTTTAACTAAACAGCACAAGGCTGACCCCATTCACATTACAATCTGATTAGAGGATCTCTGCAGCATCTTTTTATTTATTTTACATTTTACTAATGACTACACAGTGGTTGGTAAATCTAAAGGAGATTCTACAACCAGATTGTGATGTGCGTAGCTTTAGACATGTACTATATCTATA
>NW_017306353.1:161208-200155 GCF_000935625.1 Nanorana parkeri | reverse complement strand
ATATATATGAGTAATAGTTTGGAAGTTGATGACACAGACTATAGGTGATCCATTACTATGCATGAAATAAAGGAGATGCATTCCCTATCATTTAGAATACAGTAGAGGAGGTTCATAGATTACAGAGCACAGCATGTTCAGAGGGAAGGGGTTAACCCATCACGAGAATACTGTATCTCCACCCTGTGTTCTCTAAGTATGTCCCCTCCAGTGCTGTGTTACTTATTCTCAATCTGACCGGTGATGGAGCACAGATTTTTGCCATGCCGGCTGTGCAGCAATTGCAGGTAAGTGGCGGTCAGGGAACCGCAACCCTTTTATGATGTTTTGAGGTTTTTATTCTTGGCCATGTCCACAGATATGACAATGAATGACAGTCGTATGCTTTATTGTGCTGACCATGAATGCATGCAGCAGAGGCATTGAACCGGGTTCATTATAAAAGGAACCTCACTGACAAATATTAATTATCATTTTGAGCCAAGAGAAGCCAATGTGTTCCTATTAGCTGCGCTATCACATTCGCTGCGTTTTGGCTGTTCCCAAGAAGACTATTCATGAATTTGATCTTCAACATCTGGCCATACATGTTACAGCCGGTAGGCAACCTCGGTACTCCAGTTGTTATGGAACTACAAGTCCCACGATGCAGTGCAACACTGACCGCCACAGGCATGAGTCCCAGAGTCAGGGGCATGATGGGTTTTTGTACTTTCAGCACAGCCGGAGTGCCGAGGTTGCCTACCCCTGTGTTAGAGTCCAATTCAGCGGTAGGCAACCTCAGCACTCCAGCTGTGCTAAAATTACAAATCCCATTATGCCTCTGGCTCTGGGAGTCATGCCTGTGGCTGTCAGAATCTTGCAATGCCTCATGGGACTTGTAGTTCCCTAACAGCTGAAGTGCCAAGGTTCCTATCCATGGTCTAATTGTTCAATCCCTGCACAAACTCCTTTAAATTTACCCAGACTGTATAGGCCAGGTTTAAAGAGACCCTGTTACTAACTAAAAAAAATAAAAAAATAGGTAAAGCACAAAAAAAAAATATTTTACAGTAAATGCAGTGTTTTGTTTTATTTAATACATTTTCTAATGATAATTATTATTATTTAAAAATTTATTAAATAATACAAAAAATATTATTATTATTATTTTATTATTTCAGAACTTATTTCATACTTTATTTTTTTTACGTAATACATTTTATTACGTTTATACAGAACTTAGCAGGCGTATACATAATGTATTTTTCACTTACTTGCAATGTGCCTTTGCACTTGCTAAAAAAAAATTGACTACACCAGGAGAGTCAATTACCTAGCACAGCCCCCTCCCTCCAGGCACATCATAGCCCTCTCCTGTTCTGGGAGTGTGCTGGTCCAGCTCCTCTGCCCCTTTGCTCAACTCCCTATAAAATCTTTTATTAAGAGCGGAGGGGAATACTATAGAGCAGGGGTAGGCAAACTCCAGCTGTGGTTAAACTCATATCATGCATCTGTCTCTGGGAGTCATGTCCGTAGCTGTCAGAGCCTTGGAATGACTCATGGGATTTGTAGTTGCACCACAGCTGGAGGGCCAGAGTTTGCCCAAACCCACTATAGAGTGTCACTTGAGTGACAGCTCTGGGGCTGCTGCTATCACATCCAAGATGGCGCCCCCAGCTGCAGTCTGACATATGCACTTTGATTGGTTGCTATAGGCATTGTCATGTTACTGGATCCAGAACATTAGAGAGTTTCACATTGAGTGCTGCCAGGTATTTTCAGGCCGAGCAAACTCAAATCATCACCAAAGAGGGTTTTTTTCAGATCTGCGGAGCCCTGGAATAACAGACAGTTGATTATAGCTCGGCATAATAATTAGAGGATTTTCGTGCCATTTATAAGACCTTTGATGCACCCACTCCGACACACACTTCACTTGCGTCCTGAATATACCTCGCAGTGACAAATGGGGAATTGGCTAATATTCTGAATCATATTCACGGAACATCACAACAATAGGCAACACATGTTTTATTTAAGCCGATTCAAATCAGCTGTCATGAGTAGTCACAGAGGTAACTGACATCATCCGCTGTATCCTGCTATCAGACAGGGTGGTCTAGGCTTGTGACCATGAAATGTTCAGCTCTGCAGGTTGTCAGTAAGTGGAATCTCTGCTCAACATCTGTTCCGGACACTGGAGTTCCCAAAAGATGTGTGGGGGGACCTCTTCATGTAACCCTTCAGCTACACCCATTGAAGATCAGTGCATGGAAATATATCAGTTTTTACAGAGATTTAAAGGGAAATACCCATCCAAATCCCAAGCTGTTATGAAACAACTGCTTTTTTACAACACGTCAAAGAGACTCTGTCACTTTACCCACCAAGAGTCTCTTTAAAATGACTCCATTGCCAAGTAAAAACATATTCAAAATGTCTCCCTAGAAAGAGAAGAATACTTACCCTTCCCACCACCCATGCTGCTGATCTTCACTCTCTTAAAGTGACATTAAACGTAGGAGTTTAATCTTAAAAATACATTTAATACCCTATTAACAAAACTGGACCTTCTTTGTGTATCACTCAGCTGTAGATCCTCATCTCGGATTTGGTGCTGACACTGTCTAAAAATGTCTATCTGGAAAGAAAAGAATACTTACCTTTCCCACCACCTGTGCTGCTGATCTTCACTCTCTTAAAGTGACACTAAACATAGAAGTTTAATCTAAAAAATACATTCAATACCCTAACTATTAACAAAAATGTATCTTATTTGTGCATCAATCAGCTGTAGATCCTCAAATCATCTCTGAATTGGTGCCGACACTGTCCTTCCTTCTGGAGGGTGGCTACTTTTGTTCCCCATGGTCCCTGCGTACTAATGTAAATGTGAGATTGTAGTTCATCATGGGAGTGAGATTTACAAACTTCTAGATGGATATGGTTGTTAGGGGTGGGATAGAAATTCAATATGAAAATACAGATTTATTTTTCGTTTTTGACCATAGATACCCATTAAGGAGTTTGCGTTACCGTATGACACCTCTGAGACTGGTGGATGTCCTAGAGGTTGTATCTTTGGTCTCTCCAGAGACCTGGGAAATGTAGATGGTCTCCAGGTTCCCCCTAGTATGGCACCATTGACTGTGTTCCCCCCAAGGCCTCTATAGAGTTTAGGTTAGGAGCAAGAGTCACATTTGTTTCCAAATACCATTCGCACTCCTACGGTCCTACAGCATAAAAGTATTGGTGGTGCTCAAGGTGACCGCACGGATGGCGCCATGCAATCACTAACAGTAATCACAGGGATTTCACCGGAACACTTTTAGAAGTTCAGATATCAATATTTCATTGATACATTTATTTTGTGAAAATGTCACATCACGTCATCATCATGCTAACGTTTCGGGGCCTCGCAGGGACCCTTCATCAGAGCGAAACAGGACAAAGAGTCACTCATCTTCTGTGAAATAAATCCTCTGAGAGGAAGGGATCCTGTTGGAGCTCTGATCATGATGTCAGACCATTTTTGAACTTAAAGTCTAACTTCACCTTTGTAATAGCATTAAAAACCAACCGGGGTTCACTGCAGTGCTCACCTCCTCTCTGGTGCTGTCCCCCATAGGCTCACCAATCTGTGACCCATTGCATGTCCTTTTCCAGGTTCATTGATGTCAAGAGTCACCCAATCCAGTTTTTGTGAGCACAGGCCAAAGATGGAAATACGTTTTAATGACTTAATGGCGACCACAATGAGTGCAAAAGGGAAATCTTCAAGCTGGTAATGGCGACTTTTTATGAATTGGCATTTTAATTTTAAAGCATGACTATGACTCATGGTTGAGGTTTAAAGGGCCCGATTTTCTGTGCCTATGGGCTCCTTATATGTAAAACCGTCCCTGTGGTTAACACATCTCTGAATGATTCTACTTGTTGACTGCTGCTGCTGCTATTTAAAGTCCTGGATTTGTGTTTCCCATTTTCCTTTTTTTATTGCTTCTGATATGTCCTTCATCTTCTGATAATCTTGTGATAGAAGAGCAGAGATAAGATCTGTGTGGCTGGCAGACTTTTCCTTTATGTGAGCAGCAGAGCGTGTACTCTCGGGCGTCTTTTGGTAAACTGTGTGGTTCCGTGGCATGTCCCTCAGGAACAAACCATCTGTATGGCGCTCTTTGTATGCAGAGTAAACATTTCTTTTCATCTTTGCTCTTCAGCAGAAGGATTTTATCTATCAGCAGTTTTTCCTTGAGCGATAATCTATCATATGGCAGCACAATTCTTCTAATGTGAAGAATAATTGAACTGATTTGTATTGAGTCTTTTGAATAATATATACAAGTTCTGAGTAGACAAATATCACTTGTAATCAAGCATTGTTCAAAGTGGAATCACATGGATGAACTTCTGAACGTATTCACAAAGGAAATGCAATCAATAATAATGTCTGAGACAAAAAAAACTGAAAAGATAAATGGCAATGTCACGCTCGATTGAAATCTGAAAAACTTTAATACATGACCGCATCCAATAGGCCTCGCAACATAAATGCATCAGAAGGGGAATTCTCCATTGTAAAAATGTGTATGCACAACCCAGGCACACTAACATAGTAATCAAAACTTTATTGTGGGAATATAATGCACTCATATGGAGCAAGTACTGCTTTTGCAGATGATTAGAAGAAGCTGATAACAGAGATTCAAGTACTTATACTAAGGTATTCAAAATGCATTTCATTGTTTACAATGAATTTATAACCGGATTCTATTATGTATTTTTTCATCTGTTCAGTTTTAAAGAAAATCTCCAGTCACAAATACTCTGTCATTATTAATATTCTATGTTGCAGTGGAACAAGAACAAATTTTGCTCCTGACAGTGTGTCCTATCTCATTCATGCAGAGCTGCTTCACCTAATTACTTTTCGGCCTTTTGGCTAAGATGAAGTGTAGTATCTGTTCTTCAGTATCAGTGTTCAGGAGGAGAAATGTGCCACTGTTCCAGTCTTATGGTAGGAATGGCTGGCTGAAGAGTACCTTGCCTGAGTTCATGGGGGTCCCAAAGGGTCGTGGCTGGGGTTAAAGAAACCAAATTGAATGTCCACTCATGTAAGAGTGGGGGTCTGGAATACTTGCTTTTATCTGGGATTTGAAGGTTCCCAGTGCCTCCTGATTTGAACGGAACTACCTGGTCTGGTCATGTGCTGGAAAGGCAGGGAGCCCGCAGTGTCAAGTACCCCCTGGGAGTGGCACTCTGGGAGTGCTTGAGTAGAACTATGGGTTTGGGACCCCACTGTGTGAAAGGCACTCAGGCCACTACACCACTTTCTTTTTCTGCACTATGCCTCTTCAGCTAGGCCTTAAGACTAAGACAATTTCATGTACTTTTATCTGTACACTTCACTTTATATGTATGTTATTTTTCATTCTACAAGGATGGAGAGTGTGGGGCTTTGGGCCTGCCCTGAAGTCTAGAGGTAGGATGTGTGGCCACTAGGTTCCTTCCTCCCCTAAACCAGGAGTCTCTCTTCGGGAGAGCCCCTAACCAGGTACTCGGTCGCCTGACGCAGAGGAATGGGTCTGCCTGGCTTAGGCTCAGGAGATGGACCATTAAGACACACCCTAGTGCACTTTTTTGTGTGTGTGTTCACTATGGTGTTTTTATAGTTTTTTGAGCATCCACTGCAACTCTAGTAATAAAACTAACCCTCCCTGTAACCTTAACACTAACCCTTCCTGTAAGCCCAACTTAAACACTTAGGCCTTAGGCCTTGTTCACACCAAATGCAGACCAGATCCGGTCAGGTTTCTGCACACGCAGTGTAGTGGGTTGTGCCGCGTTTTAGACGCGTTTTTGATGCGTTTAGAGCCGGTTTTGGTAAAGTTTTTTTAAAGTTTAACATGGACTTTCAGGCACTTGCATGCGTTTTTGATGCGTTTTAGATGCGTTTTTGATGCGTTCCAGACCGTATCCAGAGCAGGTAAAATAGGGCTTGCCGCATTTTTTTCATCCGGTCTGGATCTGGTCTGGATCCGCACGCTGTGATGTGAACTGGAGGTCAAAATACCATAGGAATACATTGGACGCAGTTTTGATCCGGTCTGCACCTGCTCTGGTCCGGATCTGCTCCGCGCTTGGTGTGAACAAGCCCTAACCGTTCCTGTAACCCCAACTTGAACACTAACCCTCCCTGTAACCTGAATACTAATAATCTTCCGTGTAACTCTAGAACTAACCCTTCCTGTAACCCAACAGTAACCCTTCCTGTAACCCCAACTCTAACCCTCGCCGTAACCCTAGAACTAACCCTTCCTGTAACCCAACAGTAACCCCCAACTCTTACACTAACCCTCCCTTTAACCCTAGCACTCATGCTCCCTGTAACCCTAAAACTAACCCCTTGCAACCCAACAATAACCCTTCCTGTAACCCCATTTCTAAGCTGAACCCTTCCTGAAACCCTAGCACCCATCCTCCCTGTAACCATACAACTACCCCCCCTGCAACCCCAACTCTGACACTAACCCTCGCCGTAACCCTAGAACTAACCCTTCCTGTAACCCAACAGTAACCCTTCCTGTAACCCCCAACTCTTACACTAACCCTCCCTGTAACCCTAGCACTCATGCTCCCTGTAACCCTAAAACTAACCCCTTGCAACCCAACAATAACCCTTCCTGTAACCCCATTTCTAAGCTGAACCCTTCCTGAAACCCTAGCACCCATCCTCCATGTAACCATACAACTACCCCCCCTGCAACCCCAACTCTGACACTATCCCTCCCTGTAAACCTAGCACTCATTCTCCCTGTATCCCTAAAACTAACCCTTTCTGTAACCCTAACACCAATCCTCTTTTTACCCTGATGATAAAACCCTTCATGTAACCATAAAACTATCCCCCCCCTGTAACCGCAACACTAACCCTTCCTAATGTAAACCTAACTTGTTGTCCACATACTTACCTCTCCCCCTGTGCAGGGGATCCTCTGCACAGGGCGATCCCCTGAAGGTGCAGAGTGATTGATGGTCAGACTTCTATCAAGTTGGGTGTCAGACCCCCTAACTAGAAAAATGTGAGGAACTAGACCTGTGCCTATTTTATTATACCGTTATTGCATACCTCCCAACTTTCTGCCATGACAAAGAGGGACACCTTTAAGCACCACATATTTAGGCAATGGACACCCCCCCGTTATATATAGGCAATGGACACAACCTGTCATCAGAAGACCAACTTAACCGTGCCAAAATATACCAGTATCAAGATCCTGGAGCTGGAATATGTTGTATTATAGCAACCTTTGTGCGGAACAGACGCATCTACATTGTGCAGGTACAGACGCGGGTACATACAGTTCAAGCAATCTGTGGTGTAAGAAAGGGGAAGACTATCTCTGTGGTGAATCAAGCAGCAGGCACTTGATGAGCAGCCCAACTTTTCCTGGCTCAGTGCAGTGAATGTCGTTCCTCTTTAACAGCTTCCTGCCTGCAATCTTTTAACATTCTGAGCGCAATGAGCAGTATACAGTGTACCAATAAAATAATAAAAGTGTAAAAATGATTTAGGAAAGCTAATTAGTTGTAGAGTTATGGTCAAGTTAACCGACTCATACCAATGCTGCTAAAAGTGGTCCGACCTCTGGTCAGGAAAGGGTTATAATGCCCGTTGTTTTGCGATATTCTTTATTGCCATGGAAATAAACCCAGCGTGTGACATTTTATTTTTATTTTTTGCAGAATGCTTGCCACTTTGGATGTACATCTCATACAACATTATTTCTTGCTACCCTAGGGTAGGATTTATTATTTTATTGAATATTGGAACAAGCCTTCCAGAGGAAATTCATTTTCCTGAGGTCTCAAAAATGTAAGTATGTTGTTTTATACAGCAGATACTTCCTGCAGAGAATCAGTGTGTTTGAGGCATGTATTAATGTTCCTCTTTATTCCATATTTACAATGTAGCTTTTTCTTTTTATACTTCCAAGAATAAATTGACACATTTAAGTTTACACCATTTTACTTAGTGAACACATTGCCGCTTGTGTGATAGAGAAAGAAATCACAGACGTCTCTCACTCAGAGGATGGTAAATAAATCTACACAAACCTTGCTTGGACATCACTATAGGAAATTATTCAGACCTGCCCCTAGCCAGTAATAGGGGCGTCCCGAGGCCGGGTGTCCCACGTAGCGGTTACCGGTTGACACCCCACCGTGACATCACCGCGCATGCATGTGACATCAGCACGCGAGTGTGCAATGACATCATCGCGCATGTACCGCGATCTTATTGATACCTGCTGGCGGCCATCTTGGTGATGGACGCCGGCAGAGAGGGGAGGGGACAGTCACCCGGCGGGATAAGGTATGCCACCGGGTCCCCTCCTCTCTCTTGAAACTGTCGGGCGCTTGGTCAATAACCGAGTGCCCGACTTTTCAGAGGGGGGTGACACCAAAATGACTGTCAGTCATTCTGGTGTCACCCCTCTAATGGTTAAAAGTTCTACTGCAGTCAAACAGCTGAACACAAATAAAATGCATATTTGGGAGCTGTCTTACCTGCCAATAGATTTGTATTTCTGTCCATTCAGTCCTGAGATTTTCTTACAGGTCCACTTCCCACCCCGACCCAGTGACTGGACAGTGACACCTGCATTCCACCATTTATTCAGCCAATAAGCTGCCGGCTCAGCTGGGGTATTCTGACGGCGGCCGCCGGCCTTTCTGGTAGTAACAAAGATTATCCAGCCAGCTCCTTTGATCAGCTGCACACACTGTGCAAATTTTCGGCCGCTGCAAATAGCAGGATTCCTCAATCGACTTACTCGTAATGTTGATGGAGGAATCTGCTCTATTTTTTTCGTTCAGCCTGCGGCCACTGTGTAGCCAATCGTAGTGGTGGAAGGGGGCATGCCATAGCATGACCATGTCAGCTAGTCCTGCAGTATTTCCCAAGCTTTTTAGGCTTCTGGAGACCTCTGAAAACACAATGAGGATTCAAGAGGGCACCTGGAGTTTGTCCAACCCAAGGGTTAGATTTTAAGCTTTTTAAATGTTACAAGTACACTTTAAAGTGTGCTAAATGTTTCTTCTATTATTTATAATATTTCATCATGTAAATGGATTTGTGCATAACTAAACAAGATCAGAAATATCAATTTTCTACATTAGTTTACTCATTGGTTTAGTATCTTTAACCTTTGGCTCCCTGATGTCAGACCCCCTAACTAGGAATTGAAGACACTCTGCCATGCTCCCAGTTGTATATAGGCAATGGACACAACCTGTTATGCCCTCAGTTACATATAGCCATTGAAGACACTCTGCCATGCTCCCAGTTGTATATAGGCAATGGACACACCCCAAGTTATATATAGGGAATGGGCACAACCTGTCATGCCCCCAGTTATATATAGGAATTGAAGACACTCTGCCATGCTCCCAGTTGTATATAGGCAATGGACACCCCCCCACTTATATATAGGGAATGGGCACAACCTGTCATGCCCGCAGTTATATATAGGAATTGAAGACACTCTGCCATGCTCCCAGTTGTATATAGGCAATGGACACCCCCCCACTTATATATAGGGAATGGGCACAACCTGTCATGCCCCCAGTTATATATAGGAATTGAAGACACTCTGCCATGCTCACAGTTGTATATAGGCAATGGACACACCCCCAGTTATATATAGGGAATGGACACAACCCTGTCATGCCTACACAACCCTGCCATGCCCCCAGTTATATATAGGCATTGAAGACACTCTGCCATGCTCCCAGTTGTATATAGGCAATGGACACATCCCCAGTTAAGCAGACCATTAAGAATTTATATGCCAAAAATAATTGGTTAAACCCAAAAGTGTTGTTTTCCACCATTTATTTTCCTTTCTACTATTTCAAAATAGCAAGCAAGATAATTAAGAGATATGATGAAGGTTTTAGCGCAGAATTACACTTTTGGTAGCTAAATAGAACATTTTCATAGATATCTGTACATCAGATCAAAAAGAGGGACAACTGAGGAGAAAGGAGTGACAAAGGCATTTGGTTTCAAATGAAGGACAGTCCTTCCAAATCAGGGACAGTTGGGAAGTATGTGATTGACCACACATTTGGTGATTCTAGCAGAAGGGTGTTACATTGGATGCATAGGGTTGCATCTCTATAGACTCCAATGGTGGAAAGCCAACCCTGCCTGTAAATAAAAAGGTTCAAGTTATTGAAAGAAGTTTTGCACTTCTTCTAATACACACTTCTGACTTGTGCGCTAACATACAGTATTTATTATAGAAATGGGTGTATATAGCTATAGATGTTATAATTTATCATTTCCACAAGATGGCAGTGATGGCACATTTCATCACCCTTTTACTCTCCTGGACACCTGAATGTTACATGAAAACTGAATATATGTGGGGCCGTTACCCATAGCAAGCAAACAGGTTTTATTATTTAAATGAAAAAAGAAATCTGATTATAATCAGTAACAATTACACTTTTGCTTTTCTGTAATAATTACATTTCCTGTGCAGTGTGCACATAATAAAAATAGCTTTTTCTATATACTAAATAGAAGGATTGTGCCTTCGAAAAGCCTAATATAAACTTAAAAAGATTAAAAAAGTAAACCATAAACCCTAGTGATGTATAGAATGTGGATATCTTGTTGAATTCTCCATTCCTAGAATACGCAATGTTAAAGAGAATTTGATGAAAGAATCAGGACTCTATTTATATCATCGGTGCCTGTAGGTACACAAACTTTGGAAGCCTGTAAAAGAAGACTATATCCTCGAAATGCATAGCTTAGTTCTTCCTTATGAACAGCCTAGACCTCCTTCCCCTGGAGATGACACCAGGAACAAGGGACTGCTGCTATTTCCCAAATTACTAGAGCAGGTCCTGATGGAGGCTTTGACAACTGCCGAGGACTGCACCAAAGCCCCGTCACTGGCAATGGTGTGTGGGCTGCTACCTACCACCTTCACCTGGCCTGATATATGCACTGTGAAGCATCGTGAGTTGCCACTTTGTATTTTCATTGCGTAGGAACCATGCACTCTTCTCTCTCTTTTACTGTTGTAGCATATGAATACCCTTCAATCCCCAGAGCTGCTGGATTGGACTTATTGTATATACTTGCTGTGGATCTCTAACCTCTGTCTCTTAAAGGACACTGCTAAAACAGTACTTTGAACATTTGCCATCTTTTTTATTCATTTTTGCTGCACCCAACCGAATGTTGGGAAGGTCTATACACTCTTATGACTGCTTTTTGGTAAGAGTCTCTCATAAGTCCCAGGGGAGAACACATCTCTCCAGCTCTCTGTTCCTCCAAGATGGAGATTGCCACCACATGAAGGGCCTGGGTTGGTCTCTTTCCCAGAAGAAGATGCTGCCTTACTCACTGCCTCCACTGACCAACTTTAAAAGTCCACAGTTATCTCCCCGTTGTTGATGGAGCAATTGTCCTTCACAACAGACAGCAACCGTGGGTAAATATGTAGGGATACCAAAGCTGCATTTATAGTTCCAATGGGGCTATGTATAAATAGAAAAGAAAATGTACCTCTAAAGGTATGGGCAATCAAATTAATATTGTTTGATAGTGTAGCGCTCACCCGCGAAGGAGCCGCTACAATAGAAAACCGAAAAATGAATGCTGGGGCTAACACCATATGGCTTTTGTGCCTTTTGAATGCATCCAATTACTTTCCTCTGTCACTATCCTGTCGGTTTGAGTCATAAAAAAAGAGATCTTCCAAATTTGCTCTGTAGATATAGAAGGGTAAGCTCATTTAAACATGTCTGCACAGAAAAATTTCTACTTTAGCACAGCAGCTACATTTCCTAGAAAGTATTTCAAGTGCTGTCTGCAATTGCTCTTTATGCTTTTTGCTATATTGCACACACAAAATGGACCATATACACTGAGTGGACCTCGCGAAATTATAGCTAATTTGCCTACAAACGTCAGGTGGTCATAATAATCTGGCCACTCTAGCGTAATCTAGCTATCCCAGCAGAATACTCAAGATATATATTCTTAGCAGGGCCTCTTAGAGAATCTCTGGCGTATACATTTTTATGCAAGAATGCAAGCCTGGTTAAAAAAAAAAACCTTTACCTGAAATAGAATGCTTCTGTTATCTGCCAAAATCTCTTGTGACTCATAGATGTCCTTCTGTAATGTTATTGACAATGCTATTTTTATAGTGTAGCTAGGTGACAGCTGAGAGTCTACCTATAATAGGTTGAGTTTCTAAAGATATTCTAAATATAATATTGGGATTTAGGGTAAAATGAGCTTCCTTAAAGCTGAACTCCAGGTATAAATTATATTGTATGCTTACTTTGGCTCAGCTTGGCCTATTGCTTCAGCTTGGCCTAACTTGGCCCATATGCCATATCTGATAGGCTTCTTTAAATCACCGTAGTAGCCATAGCTACTACAGTGCTGGCCACATGAGTATTTTTTATCAATGGTTACAATGCATTCTCTGATTGGACAAGGGGCAGAAAGTGATGTAAATGCCCATTGTCAATCAAAGAATGCCAGATGTATTTTACCACCTGCTATAATTTGAGCTGACAGAAGGGTTTCCACCCGTTCTGTATAATACGGGATCCTCCAATATTTCAAACTACAATCCTACATCCCTTATTGATTCAATATAGGACGCAGATTGTTCTAAACTTTCAGGCATGTCTATAAGGTCACTTGTGACTCCTAATTTTTTCCCTCTTCCCCTCTCTCTCCCCCTCTATTTCACTGCCTGTTGTAAACCCTGACCACTTCAAGCTTGGCGCTACCCAGTCATTAGTACTGGTTGCTTCACGTACTGGGCCTGCCTAGAACCATTCTGCATGTTGAAGCCATCTGACACGGTCTGAGATTTCTCTTTCTATGTCACTTTTGCTGGAGTATATTGCACACCATCCATATCATGCCCCACTTAATCTGCAGGTTTAAGGTACCCCATCCAATATTTTATTTGAAGGAACTGTGCATCTGTATAAGCTGCTGCATCACACTGTAACACACTGCATGTGCACACCAAAAGCCCCATGATTGTACTAGTGGATCTTTTTTGTGATTGGCAATGCATGTAGTTTATTGGTGTATTATTTAGGGATGGACAGATACTAGTTTTTCAGTATCACCAATACCGAAACTGGAAGTCCCATTAAGGAAGCCAGGTGACGTGTAATGACTCGCCGGCCGGCTTCCTCATTAGCTGGAAAGCCGTGCGTCATGTAGTGACTCGCCACCCAGCTTCCTGATTAGCCTGGAAGCCGGCTCCATGCTCCCTCGTCACCAGGTGACGAGGGAGCATGGAGCTGGCTTTCTGGCCAATCAAGAAGCTGGGGGGTGGGTAATGACCCGCCACCCAGCTCTGATTGGCCAGCCTTCCGACCAATCAGGAAGCCGGGCGGCGAGTTACACACCGCCCGCCTTCCCGATTGGCCGGCTCCATGCTCTCTCATCACATAGTGATGACGGAGCATGGAGCCGGCTTCCCCGCCAGTCAGGAAGCCGGGCAGCGTGTAATGACTCGCCGGCCAGCTTCCTGATACCGGAAGTTCCGGTATTGGAATAGGTATCGGGAGTATCTGGGCAAGTACTAGTATCGGTATCGGTGCATCCCTAGTAGTATTATTATTATTATACAAGATTTATATAGCACCAACAGTTTACACAGCGCTTTACAATATAAGGAAGACATTACAGTTATAATACAAATCAAGACAAGATGGTAAATAGGGCCCTGCTCGTGAAAGCTTACAATCTAATATCACTCACACTAAAGGTGCCCATACACCATACGGCCATCGCAGGACTTTTGTCTTGCGATATTCGTAAGCTTATTAAAAGCTCGTACGATCTGCCCATCTTGGACAGGCAGATCGTACTTGCGATCATCAAAAGCCCGCCCCGCTTAGGGGCGGGCTTCCGATCACTGCAAACGGGCAGAATGCGCGTGCCCTCACCGGCCCGTTCGGCAGTTGTTGAACAAGCAGGCCACTAACGATTATCGTACGATTTCCCGCGATTCTGGTACAAGAATCGTACTGTGAATGGGCACCTAAAGCCACATTCAATATTCTTTGCAATCTAGCTACACCCACTTTTCAAGGCTGCCGCTACACATGCCACCTGTCGTCTGTACGTCACAATTATGTTTATATTAATTAAAACCAACTTGTGAACAAACAAAAACATATAACAAAAAGTTGACCAAAAACCAATATAGTTTCCCTTTAAAGTAAAACTTCAATCGTGTAATGCAAATAGCAAAAAGCTGGCAAAAGAATGACTGCAGCTGGAACTTCAACTGCAGTAGTCATGAATCTCCTCTGTAAATCTTCCTGCATGCAGTCCTGGCGCTCAGCATTTCTTAAATTAACTTTGACCCTAGAAATGGCTACAGCTTATTAATTAACCCTGTATTTTGTCGTCTTATATTGACCTTGTCTTTCCTATTATGCAGCGGTGCAAAATGGGTTTGAGATTACTTTTGAAAAGGATGGAACAGGTGACAATTCAACATTCTTTTATCAGAACAAATTCCATCTTTGAAAGATTAATTGTTTCTGAAATTGATTTAGTACTGGCAGAGTGCGCAGTGATTTACACAGGAGATAGATGCATCACCATAAGTTCTTCATCTATGCAAAGTACACTATACTTGTCCCTACCACCTTCATATCAATGGTTCCCTAGGAGTAGGGTGCACAGACAGCATGCAGCATCATGCTGCAGTGATCAATCACTAGTGATTGGATCTTCTCAGGGCTGGATTTCTACAAGGTCGTCTGGGCTCATTATTTGTCCAGGTGACCTTTGTCAGAAAGAGATGGGAAACAAAAACCTCAAAGGGGTTCTAGCCATCTCCTACTCCAGGGCTCAAAATTTCAGGTCCTGAGCTACTAGCTGGGCCTTAAGAGTCACTAGCCACCAGTTGCTCCACCTTACCCTGCCCCGGCCTTAACTCCGCCCCTAAACACACCCTCTTAAATAATCTTATGATAATTATTATCTTATGATAGTTGCCGCTTGTAAACGGCAGATTAGGGATTCCTGCTGCAGGAAAACGCAAGTTCCTGACACAGGAATCTCTAATCACACCTGAAATATACTGCAGGTGTGAATGGGGCCTAACATACACATACACTAAAGGTGTCCATACACCTGCTGACTATCGTACGATAATCGCGGGTGATCCCGCGATCGTACGATAATCGGCAGGTGTATGGGCAGCGTGCGACCGTTTCTACTGTAAGGTCGTACGACTTTCGTCTTGCAAGCACGCTGGAAAACCTGCCGAAAATTGTACGATTTTTGTCGGGTTGGTGGCGTGGTCGGCATACAAATGCCGCACGGGCCGGTGTGCCCAAGCGCACACTGCCCGCTCAGCACCGCAATCATCGGAAGCCCTCCCCTCAGCGGGGAGGGCTTGCGATGATCGCTAGTACGATCTGCCTGTCCAAGATGTGCAGATCGTACGACATTCCTAAATTTTACCGTTGGGGGTCACCACAACTTGGCAAATGTTACCAAGGGGTCCCGGCCCTAGAAAGGTTGAGAACCACTGCCCTAATCTATCTTTTTTATTTTTTTTTAAAGTCTACTTTAAAGCCCCAATTACTTACCTAAACCCGAGCCATGTGATACTAGGAGGAGTTGTAAAGTCCCAGCATATCGTATCCTGTTATAACATCAGCACTGTAATATGAATACACACTAGAGTTGTTTTTCATAATGCAATCAAAGCTTACCTGAAAAGAAAATCCCTTTTATGTAGTGAGTGCTGCCTTCTGTCTGCCCATCACTTTCATCAACTTCCTGGATTCCCAGTGTGCTTTGTGTCTCTTGCCCTGCTGCTTGATGTAATGCAATCTCCATTTCTCAAGACTACATAGCCCATCATGCATTGCTTCCTGCAAACAATGATACTGTTACATTGTTCAGACGTTGAGTTGTAGTTCATACAGCAGGCTCTGTGAGAGCGGTGACACCAGGAAGTGCATATTCACAGGGCTGAGTTAAATGGTGTCAGTGCATTGAGGAAGTCCATCCTATGGGCATCTTCAATAAGTAAGTTTACAAACTTCTAGATGGATCTGGTAATTAAGAGTGGGAAAGAACTTATAAAAATGTAATACAGAAATACATATTTATTTTTCGTTTTTTAATGCCCATTAAATATGGTGGTTGCATTTATTTTCTTTTTTAGGTGTTTTCCCTTTTTTCATCTGCTGATCTGGCTATTCACAAACTTCCTGTCTTAGGATGGCTCCACTCTACAGAGAAGCAATGGAGCCAGCCTTGGACAGCAGCATTGTTAACCCGTGGGGAGGGTTGTGTTAGATGGACTAGCACAGGGGTGGGTAACCTCCGGCCCTCCAGCTGGGGTGAAACTACAAATCCCACATGCATCTGTCTCTGTGAGTCATGCCTGTGGCTGTGAGAATCTTGCACAACCTCATGGGATTTGTAGTTCCACAACAGCTGGAGGGCCGGAGTTGCCTACCCCTGGATTAGCAGATTTAAATGGTGCTGATTAACAAATTAAGTAGTATTAAACTCTTAACTGTTTCTTTGTTTAATAATAAATCCAGATCAAACAAATATACAATGTCCAGCAAAGTATTTCCTGTGGAAGCACTTACAGTCATCATGGTTCCAAACAGCTGCAACTCTCTTCCCTGAACTTCCGGCCCAGTGCAAGATCACAAGGGACAGAGCGGTCTCCAGCGGCCATCCATCTACTAGCTTGGAGATGGGAGCAGGATAGTGTAGCCTTGCTGTTCCTGTGTGTTTGTAAAGACACACATAGGTTTTTAGTGCACACAAGAGTGGCTCCATAGGACCCTGCAAGGGAAAGGAGCCACCCTAAAACAGAATATCAGGACCAGTGCTCAGGGGACCAGCTGATTCTGCAGGAAACTAAAACTTTTTAACATCAAGGAGCAGCATCCATTGGAAGTGATACATCAACATTTCACTTTTGTAGCTCCGTACGACGTACGTCCTTGGCAGCGAAAGGGTTAAGGAGCGCTGTGCTTGTCATATCATGTCTGTAACTAATACAGGTTTGCTTTAAGACAACAATAATTCATTGTTTTTAGGTAACTCCTACAATACTGCTAGATGCTGCATCTTACATGAAAGTTCTGCTTCCTCTCTCCGTCTTTTCTACCTCTAAGCAGCGGTTTTGTTTTGTATGTGTTGCTCTGACAGGCTGCATAAAGCTGCATAATACAATCTATTTCATGAATAATTTCACAATACAAGCTGACATTGTTCTTTGGCGGTGCTTTGAAGTTCTTCTTCAACACACCTGCCAACAAAATGTCCTCAGTGTATTTCCCACTGAGGTAACCTGATCTAAAGGAGTCTCTTTTCAAACACTCTACTCGCTTCTATCCATAGCAGGTCCGGATGGTAACTATGTCGATCCAAATGGAGTGGCAATGTTTTGTCAATTTCACCTAAGATAATTATTCGATTGACTAAAAGTCTAGCCTCTGTCACGTTTTGTGAGGTGGCTACCAGACATTTACAGGGTTAATCATAAAAGGGTGAAGAGTTTGGAGAAGGCAGGAGAAGTGAACAATCTAGGACAAGATAGCTGAACTGGAAAAATTCTCTAATTCAGCTCACTTTCCAGTTCAGCTATGTTGTCCTAGAATGTTCACTTCTCCGGCCTTCTCCTAACTCTTCACCCTTTTGTGAATAACCCTGTTAGTGATTGCCAGAGCTGTAGTCAGCCTGGTTGGATTATAGTTGGCATTTATCTGGTTAATTTGAGGTGTCTGACAATCAGGGCCGATGCAGACCTGACCGATCCAGGACGCGCGTCATGGGATCGCTCGGTCGTGCACAAGTGCAGACAGCTATTGCCGCTTGGCCCCATTGATTTCAATGGAGTACATCCGCGCAGCAATCGCAGGAGAAAGGTACATGTAAATTTTTTGTCAAAACATGACGTTTGGCTGTTTTAGTCGCAATTGTGTTCGGTTGCATGGGCAGAATGGGCAGTGGAGGGAAACTGCACGATACCCGCCAGGCGCGATTGGGGTGCCATTAGAAAATAATGGCACCACCAGTGCGATTGTCGGTGGTGGGCGACTCCATGACCGCGCGGTATCATGCACGATTGCCGCGCAGTCATGGATCGCCGAGGTGTGAACCTGGCCTGACTGTACCCACTGGGTGGAGTGTGACTCTGCTGTAGTGTGGGACAGCCAATGAGAGGCACTGTCAGTGTATGTACAGTACAGCAGCCAATCACTGGGTTTCTCTCAACCAGTGTTGCATGCTGGGATAGGGTACATATACTGGAGGGAATTGCCATGTGCTCCGATTAGTCGGGACCAGCCATGGATTAGCACAGGACTGTGTGTTGTCCAGCCACTCCCCCAGGGTAGGCCTGAGGCCTGGGGGTGATCAAAGGCCGGAGTGTAGGAAGTGTTTCCCTAGGCCTCAAGTATGGAGGAGGCCTGTGCTGTTATAAGAGGAGGAGAACCAAGGAAGCTGATGTCTGCTGGAGGTGCTGGAACATAGAGGACCTCTGGAGCATGGCTGTTATCTCTCTGCTGAGGATTTGTGGTGATTCCCTGCTCTTCTGTTACTTAAATTACTACTCGCTGTACCACAAATGGATCTACACTGAGATGCTAGAAAGGTCTGGTGAGTGTGGAGTCTATGTCTGTACTACCCTGGATGTCTAGGACCCCTATACCCTCTCTCCCCAGTATAAAGATGTTAATAAAAGTTATTCAGCATTGTATTACTGAAGTGGATATCAGCCAGACAGCTCAACTCTCCCGGACGTTCCGGGTGTGTCCCGCTATAACATAGCGGCTCCCGGACGCCCACGAGAGAAACATTTTATCCCGGAAAGGCGTACTCTGCTCTATCTAGCAGAGTAAACCTTTCCCTTCTGTCTGTGTTTTTTTTTTACTCGTCAGAGTAAAAGAAAAAAAAGACAGCTTTGAAACGAATAGCAAGATTGCTATTGGATATTTCAATTTGCTATTGCACCCGCCCTCTGCTGTTGTCAATCAGCAGAGGTGGACCCGAAGTTCTTCATCAGGTCCTCCTCTGCTGATCGACAGCAGCAGTGGGCGGGAGCAAAAGCAAGCCTGGTTTTGGCTATTGCACATTGAAATAGCCATTAGAAATCTAGCTATTCATTCCTATACTGTCTGTTGTTGTTTTTTGTTTTTTTTTTACACTTTCTTTTTACACTGACGGCAGGAGCTGTCAGAATACAGAAAAAAAAACAGCGGATAGCAAGGGAAGCATTAGCTTCTCTGCTATCTGCCATCATTTCACGGCAGTGCCCTCTCCGGGGAAGGGAAGAGGCACCTCCCTGAAATGAGAAGGGCACCTCCCTAAAATGAATTATTTCAGGCTGGGATGCCTGATATCAGCTTTGTGGGCACTAGAAGAAGGTGGTTAAATGCTAATGGGGCAGCTAAAGACCAAATCCCCTAGACAACTAGTGATGACCCGGGTTATTCCGGCGGCTCTTTAGGGGGTGAGTGCTAGATCTAGATGGAAGTGCCAAATACTTACCTGGTATTAATGTGTGAGCAGTTAACCATTTCATCAGAGACCACAGTGTGGGTTGGGTCTAGTGGTGTCAGGTGTGATTTAGGCCAGGCTTTACACAAAGTTCTTCTGGGCTCTACCAACTTGTGAGCTTGACTCATCTAAAATTAAAGCCCAAGTGAATGTTCAGTTTAAATCAGCTGCACACATTCCAAGTGCATCAAAGTTTTTACTGTCTTAAGTTGCCCATACACATTACAATTATCGTTCGGGAATTTTCTTTCCTGCCAAGAACCCTCTTTTGATTCTAGCTCAAATAGCCCGTCATGCACAGACCAATGTCGTTTCGATAATCGTTCGTTAGCAATACTAACTGGCTGAATTTCGGCGATCGTCAGAACAGGTTTTTGTTTGTGCATGTGCAGTGTTCATGTGATTTTTTTCCGTACAAAAACGCCATTGATCCATCGATTTTCGAAAAAAGTTTTTCAGCCTGACCAATGAAATTCGGCCAGTTGTACAGTAATTATGATCGTTCACTTCCCATCAACTGGCTGGTTATTATACGAAAACCGGATCGCGTTTGCTTTTCGAACAATAATCGAAAGGTGTATGGGCACCTTCAAGCTGGCCATACACCTATAGATGCCAATGTCGTTTTCTATGGTCAGATGGAAAAAGTGCAACAGATTCCTCCATTATGCTAAGCTGTGTGGATGGAGGAATCTCCACCCGGGCCAAGCTTCAGCATCTTGCTGGCTCTCAAAATATCTGAACAATGGCTGCATCCAATCAGATTGTTCAGGTATTTTGAGAGCCAGCAAGATGCTGAAGCTTGGCCCGGGTGGAGATTCCTCCATCCACACAGTTTAGCGTAGATGGAGGAATCTGTTCTGACCATAGAAAATCTTCAGAAAATCTATAGGTGTATGGCCAGCTTAAAGCAACCACCGCAGACAGAGTAGAAAAACCTGTTCTCTGCCTGCACCTGCAGAGTGGGACCCTTTCTTTCTGGGTGGAAACATTGCTCTCATTGCAGAGGTCCTACATGTTTCCCTACTGAGTCCCACCTATAGCTCTGTAATCAGCAACGCTTATGCCGTCTCAATAATTGCAGGGCTCTAGCTCTGCGTCAGCAGGGGGTGTGCTGGACCTTTGCAGAGAGACCTCTGCTTCCACACAGAGAGCAAGGATCCCATTCTACAGCATGCTGGCAGGACACAGGCTTTTCTTCTTAGACTGTGACTACTTTTTTAAGAACACAAACTATTAGCCTTTGTACACCTTCTGTTTTGATGCAAATGGAATGTATTTTTCTAAACTGAACGTTCAGTTGGGCTTTAAGAAGAGGGGCAGAGCAGAAACCTCTGGGCTTCTTTTACGGAATAAGCATAGGCCTCTATCAACCTATGTAAAGCTAACTTTTGGCTACCCTAAGCAGCCATGTTATAAGATGTCAATTGCTCGTAGCTTTGGCCAGTTGGAATTTGCTGATTGAGATGTGTGGGGTTGTGCTTGTCAGCTAAGAGAGAGCTTTAAGGGCTCCCGAAGAAGAACTGCTGCAGTAATGTTTGGCAGCAAGGCTCCACTGTAGAGATGTAGGACACCAATTTACAAGCTTCAGCCTTGGGGAGCACTGTGGTTAATCCCAGTGTTCCCCCTGGCCACCTTGTTATCCTAAAGAATAGGCCACCTTGGAAAAGCTTCATAATGAAGAAAGAGCATGGCTGCATTGCCTTCCGGCCTTCGCAAACCTCCAATGGCAATGATTGCTGCCATGGGCAATAAACTTCTAGAAATTTCCAGTCAGTTGAGAGAAAAGAGTAACTGCTGTGAGTGGTCCTTGCCTCAGCGCGGCAGTAAAGAACTGTGCGTATGAGGGAATAGGGGAAATGAAGTGTGGTGAGGCCGTCTGGATATGAAAGGTTGATGGTGAAACAAAGAGGCAGTAAAAGAGAATGTGGTCCTGATGCTGTGCTAGAGTATTAGGAGCAGTGATTGAAGACTGTGTCCTGACATGCCTGTACCCGGGAGGCAGCATGATAGGATTATTGGGCTAACTCGGAACAGTGTCGTCTGAGAAAAACACTAAGGATATGAAAAAGTAGCGATGTACCAGATTTTTCACTATATAGGCAGCTGCTAACTTATTCAACGGCATCTGGGGCAGGTTTTCTAACCTACTGGATCCACTATTCTCCCTTGCAACGACCAGTTCGAGCTTCAAACAAAGTGAACCTGTCGTGCCCATTGTCCATGCAAGTAGCATGTTCATGTAAGGCCTTGTTCACACCAAGCGCATTCCAGGAGCAGGGCAGAGCAGTTACAGACCGGAGCAAAACTGCGTCCAATGTATTCCAATGGTATTTTTAGCTCCAGTTCACATCGCAGCCTTCCGTTCCAGAGCAGGTAAAAAAAAACTGCAGCAGGCCCTATTTTACCTGCTCTGGAACGCATGCAAACGCCCTGGAATGCACTGAAAGCACATTTTAAACTGAAATTATTATTTTTTTACCCAAAACGGCCCGGAACGCATTGAAAACTCTGCAAAAACGCGGCACAACCCACTGCACTGCGTGTGCAGAAACTCTAGCAGATCTGCTCTGCATTTGGTGTGAACAAGGCCTAATAGTTCACACCCCTTCCCCAATGCTTCTTATACATATACTCACCTACTGACCTGCACACTTCCCAGAGCAGAGTGAAATACCCAGTACTTATGTATCGGATTCTTCCTCCTCCAATGCAGTGCTGCAAATTGCCAGGCCTGGAGGCTGGGGTGAAGGGGCCAGTTGGCCTTGTGATACTTCCTGCCAGAGTAACATGGAGCTTTTGCTGGATTTTTTTTTTTTTTACTTTGCTCTGGCATGCAAATGATGCCATGGGTAGTGAATAGATGGTTTGTATAGGCAGGGTTGGGATGGGGTGAGGAGGAGCCAAGGATAACTGATCAGGTTTCTTTTTACCCAACTTGACAAGTACAATTTATGTTTAAACCATCTATCATTTGATGTAGCTGCCACATTAATAATATGCCATCTCTGACTATTTCCCATTTTTGATGCTATATTTGCTAGGAGTCTGTTCCGGTTCTGTTGCTTTGTATACAGTTGATATCTCTTGTTAGCTTTTTAGCAGTAGTTTAGGGCAGACTTTTCTCTCCCCTCCTCTACTCTAGTTAATAAGGATATTTTGGTGGTAGCTTTGATGTCTTAGGCCTAATGGCTACTCAGTTGCGGGGTTTTCTCTTACTGTGTTTTAGCCACAAAGCTAAAGTATGAGCTTTGCTAATCTATATGGGCCCATTCTTGCATATGCATTGCAGCAACACGTGGTAAAGCATGTAACACATAGGGCTATATTTAGATAACATTCGCAGAGCTATTCGCTCTGCGACCGTTTGTATTGTAGATTTGCTCCACATTATGGCCACTAAATTCTAAATTCCTACTCTTATTTTTTTTTTGTGTGGCCGTAATGTGGTGTGAATTTACAACACAGATGTTCACTGGGCAAACAGCTCTGCGAATGTATTATAACTACACTCCAACGTGTATTGGGCTCTGACCGACTAATGCATGCATGCATATTGAGTGTGTTGACATTGCACACTTCTCAAACATTAGTCCCAGGCTGGATGAGTTGTTGGTTGGCCTTTACACATAATGAACATTTAATGGATCAGTTTGCTAGAAGGATCAGATTGTCATTAGGTACATTACGTCTATGTCTTTACCATATCAAATATTAATTTTTTTGGGCAATTTTTCTGTCACTTTCAGTCTGGGATATCAGAGGCATGACATGACAGCTGTCGGCTGTACAAACAGCGAGAAGTTGATTTTGATATGATCTGAAATGTTTCTGTTTTCAAAAATGTCCAGAAACAAGTCCCAAAACAAGACAAGTATGGAGGCTGCCATTACTGAGCTCTCCGAAATAAAATGCTAGATGCCTGGCTGATATGCTGACCCTCTTACTTTAAGGAAAAGTACATTTCTAAATAATTTCATTATCTCTTATGGTCAAGACTTATAGGTAAAACAAACATACTGTATATTTTCCCTTTTTTAATCAGAAAAAAACATGAAATATTGCATAATAATATTTAGAATTTTCCTTGGAGTCAGCAGATGGAGCTTTACATTTCTTTTCATGTTTTCCAGACTCTCCCTTCAATTCTCTGGTGTAAATCATGTTTTGTAAAGGCCTCAAGAGCTCAAGCTGAAATTTGCACACACACATGAATGACCCATTGCAGTGACTCTCTCACAGTACTGACCCATATGTTCTCTCACTCCCACAGTACTGACCGCTATGTTCTCTCACTCTTACAGTACTGACCCCTAAGTTCTCTCACTCCCACAGTACTGACCCATATGTATTCTTTCTTACAGTACTGACCCCTACGTTCTCTCACTCTTACAATAATGACCCAAATGTTCTCTAACTCTTAAAGTACTGACCCATATTGTTCTCTCACTCTTACTGTACTGGCCCAAATGTTCTTTCATCCTAAATATATGTTCTTTCACCGGGCCCTGCACGCATTGGATGGTGTGAACAGGCCCTCATATGCCACATATGTTCTCTCACTCTGACGGTACTGACCCATATGCTCTCTCACAGTATGGACCCATATGTTCTTTCACTCTTACAGTACTGACCCATATGTTCTCTTACAGTACTGACCTACATGTTCTCTCACAGTACTGACCCATATGTTCTCTCACAGTACTGACCCAAATGTTCTCTCACAGTACTGACCCATATGTTCTCTCATAGTACTGACCCATATGTTCTCTCATAGTACTGACCCATATGTTCTCTCATAGTACTGACCCATATGTTCCCGCACTCTTACAGTACTGACCATATGTTCTCTCACAGTACTGACCAATATGTTCTTTCACTCTTACAGTACTGACCCATATGTGTTCTCCAAGTACTGACCCATGTGTTCTCTCACTCTTACAGTACTGACCCATATGCTCTCTCACAGTACTGACCTGTATGTCCTCCCACTCTTACAGTACTGACCCATTTGTTCGCTCACTCTTACAATACTGTTGCATATGTTCTCTCACAGTACTGGCCCGCATGTTCTATCATTCTCACAGTACTGAACCATATGTTCTCTCACTCTTACAGTACTGACCCGTATGTTCTCTCACTCTCACAGTACTGTAAGCACTACTTCTGCGATCGCATCTGCGCTACAACACAGGGCATTGCAGTACCACGCGTTCCAGTGCGGGCATTCGCACTGCGGGTGGGAGGCATGTCTGCGGTGCCATTGAAGTTAATGCCCACCATGCCCTCTCCTGCTCTAAAACGCGGGGATGCTTTGTTTATCCAGTCCAGTGTGTTCTTACGTTAAACTCTTACGGTGCTGACTCATATGCTTTCTCCCAGTACTGACCCATATGTATTTTCACTCTTAGAGTACTGACCCCTATGTTCTCTCACACTCTTACACACAACAAAATTACAGTGAGGAAGAAACACGTGTGGCTGATTGAGGAAATCAGCAAAAAAAAAGAAAGATTGTTAACTTGTACGTTTTATGTAATATTATGGTAATGTATGTTAGAACATCAAGACCACTTTGTACTCCATTCTAGTTCATTTTATTACTTCATTGCTGTGCTGTATGTGTATAGGCCAATGCCTTGGCTGGCTGGCGCACGTGCAGAAAGTTTCTTGGGCAAACCTCTTAGTTGTAACGAAACCGGAAGTCAGGCGGTCGCAGAATTCGATATGTGTCGACAGATCACCAGTGATCGATCGAAAGTTCAAACTTATCGAGTTCTGGGACCGCCTGACTTCCGCTTTCGTTAAAACTAAGAGGTTTAAACAAAAAAGTTCTTCTGCAAGAGCGCCATCCGCGGCATTGCTCTATACACATACACATACACCACAGCAATGAAGTAATAAAATGAACTAGGATCACAGTAATCCAGCACGTTATTAATCTGAGTTGCCCCACTCAAGCGGCGGCCACATTGAGTGGGACACATGAGATAAATAACGTGCTGGATTCAGGCCCGGCTTTCCCACAAGGCCACCGAGGCCTGGCCTCGGGGCGGCAGAGCGCAGAGGGCGGCAGCGGTGACCTTGTGGGAAGTTGCGGGCTCCGGTGTAAGGTGTCCGGCGGCCGTTATATATATTCAAACTTAACATCAGAACTTGAACATACATAATGCACATACACAACATAATACAGAGATCTTGCTTAATCCCAAAAAAGGATTTGCCAGCAGGCAGGCTGAGGCAATATACAGATGTCCTCTGACTAAGAAGTGATTGATGCTACAGGGTCAGAATAACAGCCTGTCAACTAGCATTTTCAAAATTAAGTCATCAATTGAAGGCCTTGTATTTATTTCAGGACAGGTTCACAACATGCCCTGTATTGATTTTTCTACATATAGAGCTTTGCTACAAAAACAAAATGTGACAGATGTACAGACACAGCTTTTTTTTGCTATAAAATATGATTAACGTAGCCACAATTTTTTTTTCCAAAAGTCAGGAAGAAACAGAACACGAACCCTTTTAAAGTGTCTGAGCTCTACAGGGCTTGATGTCTGACAATAGCTACAAAGCTGCAGGTTGCTTGGCCTACCTCGTGTTATTCTGCTGGACAGCTCCACGGCGTATCAACAAACATTCACTTGATTTATATTGTGTTCTAACCGCATCAAAACTGTGTGAGCCAAAAATAGAAACAAAAATTCAGGTTACACAAAAGCGCACAGGCGGCAACTGCCGGGAAAATGACAGCATGATATATATATGTGCCAAGGCCATGCACTTTTTGTAAACACACCGAGGGCGGGCGAACGTCTTAAGGGTTAAACTGCACTAGTTTAAAAAAAAAATACCAAAGGTTTTTCTTTTTTTTTGATTTGTCATCTCTCTCCCTGAAATGCTTCCTCTCTACACAGTGAGGATGGAAGTGATTTGTGCTGGGCCTTTCCATTCATATTTCATGTTTTCCCTGCAGCGCAGCTGTTTACTGAGCTCAGTGGCTGCTTTGATGGAAATTGGCAGAGACAGCAACCAGCTAAGAGTAAATCAGAGGCTGTCTCACATCTAGCACTGCTTGCAGTGTGTGTCAGTATGCAGTGTATATTGTAAAGGTCACAATTAGACAGCCAGAGACCTTTTTAAAAAAACGCTGAGGAGTAAAGTCCCTGATACACAGCTGACTAGTTGCTATGGGCAGCAAATGAAATAAATGTTCTCTATAGCTAGACAACCAGGACATATAATTGATGCTATATTATCCACAAAGGGTTAACAGCACTCTCTCAACCCTGCAGCAGTAGATCTCAGTGCCTGTACCTGCTCTCAATAGAAGTCTATGTCCGCCCTCTCTGTGCAGCAAGTAGCTTCTTCCTTCTGAGAGCCAAGCCTCGTTCGGAGGCTACTCTAGAGATCACATGACCTTCCTCCAGGAGGCAAGCCTCGTTCTGAAACTTTACCCACTGATGTCTTACCGGAAAGGTTTACTCAGAGTAAACCTTTCAGGGAGAAAATGGCTCTCTCGCGGACATCAGGGAGCTGCTGTCCAAAAGAGGGAGACTCCCTGAACATCAGGGAGACTTGAGATCCCTGATACCAGCTGTTGGAAGCATACAATGTGCTGGGTATAGTTTTACCAAGCAGAACAGTATGAGTGCCAACAGTTGTTTGCAGCGCTGCCACACATCATGCATGGAAACTGACAGCAGAGATGCCATACTTTGTGTATTTCTGGACTTACCCGGCTAAGTCATTTATCATTGTTTTGCTCTCTCAGATTTAAGAAAGAACTCCAGGGAATTAAAAAAACTCACCCTTGCAGTGGGGCTATCCCCCCCTTAAGTGCTGGTTTTGTCTAGGGGGTTCAGATAAAGCTGTATTACTTACCTCTTTGGTCCTACAGAAGTCGGCATCTGACCTCTCTCCCCATCCTCTCCGAGTATAGAATGTTTCTCGGTGTCCTCATGTCTAATACTAGTCAATGGACCTGCATTAGATGTAATTATGTCAGTGGTCGTAAGACCACTGGAGCCCAATGGAGAAAGACTGTTAGAACAGCTTTTCTCAAATAAGGTTCCTCCAAAGGTTACTAGGGGTTCCTTGAGCAGTGAGCAATGGTGGTTTGATCTCCTGCCTACACTGGTCACCAATGCAAGGAGACAATTTTCCACTTACATCCAGTGTAAAGTGTCACTTCTGCACTGGTCACCAATGCAAGAAGACAATTTTCCACTGACACCCAATGTAAGGGATCACTTCTGCACTGACCACCAATGCAAAGAGACAACTTTCCACTGAGATCCAATGTAAGGGATCACTTCTGCACTGACCACCAATACAAGGAGATAACTTGCCACTGACATCCAATGTAAGGGGCCACTTCTGCACTGATAACCAATACAAGGAGATAACTTGCCACTGACATCCAATGTAAGGGGCCACTTCTGCACTGATAACCAATACAAGGAGATAACTTGCCACTGACATCCAATGTAAGGGGTGACTTCTGCACTGATCACCAATGCAAGGAGACAATTTTCCATTGACATCCAATATAAGGGGTGACTTCTGCACTGACCACCAACATAAAGGGGCACTACACTATTTACCAATATAAAAGGCACTTCTCTAATGATCACCAAGGGTGACCTACACTGACCACCAATGTAAGGGGGCATTTCTCCACTGAACACCAATGCACGGGAACACAACAATTTTCACTGTCTGGTTTTTTTTCTGGTTATTATTATTAATAATATATTTCATTATTATTACTGAATAATGTTGTTGTATAGAGCAGGGTGGTATTGTGAAATTGTCCTCCTGGGTGCCAAATACTCTAGGTACAGGACATCCTTTATTTAAAACTTTCTGCAGCTCACTGATATCATTAATGTACCATGAGCTGTAGATAATTTGATCTTCACTAGGGATTCCCAGAGACCCGGTATTTCAAGGGTTCCTCTGAGATAAAAAGGTTTAAAAAGCTATGCTAGAATTACTGTTTTTATTTATGTCTGTGTCCCTATTTTGAGGGTCGCTGATTTATAAATCGTTCACCCAGCTTATAGCTGTTCACACAGCATTACTGCCACTAGATGGAGCCGGGAAGCAATGGAAATTCCCACTACTGCCCTTCAAATGGCGTTCCAACAGCTATACACACTATGATTGTACTGAGCTTTTTTAAATTGCTTTCTGAAGTGCATCAGATATAGTAGAATAATTGTAGAAAACCGCCTTGGGTCATCCTGAGAATAACAAGTATATATTCCATATATTTAGTAGCACTCTACTAAATATATGGAATATTTGAATTCACAGAATATATTTACAGGAATCAGATATCTTCATTAGTAACATATGAGCTTTATTACTTCCCACAAGATGCAATACACCAGCGTAGATCCTTCCATCAGGAGACTACACTCCATGTAATACGAGTAAGTCCTTCATTAATGCATAGGAAGCCATAAGCTGTATCTGGGCAACACTTTGCATCGTCCCTTGTAAAGGATTTTTTTTTAGAGCTCCCTCAGCGTAGGCAGATATTGATATACAGTAGATCCTAATGAAAGGATCCAGGCTGGTATATTGCATCCTGTGATAGTGATAGAACCGATATGTTACTTATTGAGAGATCTGATTCCTGCACATATGTGAGAGAAAAGGATTTTACGGTGAGTACCAAAATCCTATTATTCCAAGTATAGTATACTATATTCAAAGTATTGGATATATACTGTATATAATAGAGTGCTACTGATATACTCTGGATGACTAAGGCTGTTTTCCATGAGCCTATATTGTTCTACTATATCTGGTGACCTTCAGAAAGTAGTTTAAAACACTCAGTATGCTCTTACTGCTTGTAAATATAGTTGCAATTATCCAGCACCATGTTGAATGCAAAGCACTCAGATCATTTCAATGGCTTGACCTTTCTTCATGTATTACTCATTATGAAATAATACACTGCCTAGCTAAAAAAAGCAACCACCTGGATCTAGCTAAGCAAGTAGTTAAGAGCCTTCCATTGGATAATAGGACTAGGTTCAGCAATGTTATGTCCCCAAAAAATGAGGTCAGCTGCCTACCTGAATAATACTGAATGACCAGGTTTTCTATCAGTGGATTTTATTTCTTCCCTGATGACACATTGGGCATATTCCAAGATGACAATGCCAGGATTTATCGGGCTCAGATTGTGAAAGAGTGGTTCAGGGAGTATGAGACATCATTGTCACACATGGATTGGCCACCACAGAGTCCAGACCTTCACCCCATTGAGAATCTTTGGGATGTGCTGGAGAAGACTTTACAAAGTGGGCCGACTCTCCCATCATCACTACAAGGTCTTGGTGAAAAATAAATGTAACTCCGGACAGAAATAAATGTTGTTACATTGCATAAGCTTATCAAAAGATGCCAGGGGGAATTAGTGCCATAATCAAAGCTAAAGGCAGTTAAATTAAATATTAGCGTGTGTTTTTTTTTTGGCCAGGCAGTGCATGATCTGATGAGTTTGTTCCAACTAGTGACAGCCACATGAGTTGGAATAAATCATTATGATATCTCTATGTATAATCTATGCTGATATTACAGTACTTTTTGTATGAAACAGATACGGATGGCCCTCTATTTACTAGGGGATTCTGGCAATAATACCTTTTTTAATTGGCTGATTTCATATTTTCACTTTGTAGCATTAACAATAAAGAACCAATTGTTATACTGATTCTTTTATTTTCTATGTATGGGAAGAGGTCACCTGCTTCCACTTACCCAGAAGTACCCAATGCTGTATTATTATTATTATACAGGATTTATATAGCGCCAACAGTTTGCGCAGCGCTTTACAATATAAGGAAGATATTACAATCACAGTACAATTCAAGACAAGATGGTAAGGAGGGCCCTGCCCGTGAGGGCTTACAATCTATAAGGGAGGGGCAAGTGATACATGAAGAGGTAGCTGTGTGGGGATGAATTCACAAAGTGATAGTTCAGTGGTTAGGTTGAGGTGGGATAGGCTTCCCTGAAGAGATGAGTCTTAAGGGATTGCCTAAAGGCAGACAGTGTGGGAGATAGACGGACAGGTTGGGGTAGAGAGTTCCATAGGATGGGAGAGACTCTAGTGAAGTCCCGGAGGCGAGCATGGTAGGGGTTCATGAGGGAGCTGGAAAGCAGGAGGTCTTTTGAAGAGCGGAGGGGACCGTTAAGGTGATACTTTTTAGACCACGTTTGAGGTATAGCCAGGGGCAGAGTTGTGTATGGCTTTGTAAGTGGTTGTTAATATTTTGAATTTTATCCTTTGGACTATTGGAAGTAAGGAATAGTGGCCATTGTTTTTAGCTGTTAGTAAGTAATTAGTGAGTTTTAGGAGGGCAGTTTCAGTGGAGTGTTGGGGGCTAAAGCCGGACTGTAAGGGATCGAGAAAATTGTTATCAGCGAGGTGGCGGCTCAGGCGGCTGTAGATAAGGCGCTCTATGAGTTTGGAGGTGAATGTGAGTAAGGAGATTGGTTTGAGATTGTTGAGGTCGGTAGGGTCCATTGATGGTTTTTTGGGTATTGGGGTGACCAGGGCATGCTTTAGAGGGGAGGGAAAGATTCCAGTAGAGAGTGAGAGATTGAAAATGTGAGTAAGAGAGTGTAGGATAGAATCTCATGTTTAGTTTACTAATTTGTATTGAGATTGTAGTCCATCACAGGAGCGAGCTTGGAGCGGTGACTACTTTCCGACACACACAGGGACCATGGGGAACAAAAGTAGCCACCCTCCAGAAGGAAGGACAGTGCCAGCACCAATTCTGAGATAATTTGAGGATCTACAGCCGAGGGATACACAAATAAGATACATTTTTGGTAATAGTTAAAGTACCTAAATGCTTTTTTGAGATTTAACTCCTGAGTTTAGTGTCACTTTAAGGCTACTTAGTCCTTGAAAACTATAGTTGGGTGGACTGTAGGCAGCTCCTTGGAGTGCTTGCATAAAGTCTTTAGTAGGGATGCACCGATACCGATACTAGTATCGGTATCGGTGCCGATTCAGAGTATTTGGGCGAGTACTTGTACTTGCCCAAATGCTCTGACACCTACCCCCGATACTGGAACTTCCAGTCAGATGGAGATTTCCTCTGACCGGCAGTGCCGCGAGGGAACATAGAGGTGGCGGGTAATGGCTCGCCACTCAGCTTCCTTATTGGCTGGCTCCATCTTGCTTGGCCGGGAAGTTGGCTTTCCAGCCAATCAGCATGGAGCCGGTCAAACAGCATGGAGCCGGCTTCCCGGCTGATCAGTATCGAGTTACATGCCAGCGGAAGTACTGGTATCGGTACTTGGTATTGGCGAGTACCGAAATATAAATATCGGTACTCGTACTCGATACAGAAAAAACGGTATCAGTGCATCCCTAATCTTTAGCAATGGTCTCCCACATTACACAAGGTAGAGCAGAACTGGTTCTGCTTATGATCAAATTATTATTTTAAAAAGTCAGTATAATGGACACATAGTGATGAATAAAGCACATGCAAGCTAAGCCAATCATTTTTTGCTTATTACTTTTTCCTGATCAAGGTAACTTGGGTGTGACAGGGGGTGCATCCTTTGCCTACACACTTTGTGCTGAAGGGTGTCCCTCTTTCCCTTCTCAGAAAGTTGGGGGTATGCGTTTGCACTTAGTGAAATTTTAATTCTTGAGAACATTCCCTTTTGTTTTCCATTGCCTTTTTTTGATTAGTGTAACAGGAGAATTTAGAAAAATGAAATTACCACCACCAATCTGCCCCCTCTCCTCCCCACTGTTGCTCTTACCTATAACTGAATGCTCCTCTCCTGCAGCTGCCGTTGTGCTATCCGTACTCTTTACACAACACCCTAAATCAGGGCTGTCCAAATTGCGGCCCTCCAGCTGTGGTAGAACTACAAATCCCATGAGGCTTTGCAAGATTCTCACAGACATGACTTCCGGAGAGAGAAGCTTCATGGGATTTGTAGTTTCACCACAGCTGGAGGGCCGGAGTTTGGACACCCGGCACCCCTGGCCTAAATAAACCTTTCCAGATCTATTATAATCTGCTAGCCCATGGCATAGTCTTTTTCTAACTGCTTCCACAAGATACTGCAGCGCATTTGAAAACTGTTGCATGGTCTCGTTTCCTTTCTGATACCTATTAATGGGCTTCCTTCGGAGGTCTCCCCATAAATGTCCTCCAAAAGCAGAACTATTTTATCTAAGAAAAAGCATGCTTCCAAAGTTGCAGGTAAAATGGTTCTCCATGCATTCCCTACATGACTGTATAAGCCAGCCTTTCTCAGCCAGGGTGGAGTGCTCCCCTGAAGGAATCTGATTTAAAGGGGGGATCATGATGTGAAAAAGGGGGACTCTGATGTCAAGGGGGCCTTCTGATGTGAAGAGCAGCTCATAGAGTGAAATGGGGTGACTCTGATGTGAAAAGAGCGGGGTCATGATGTGAAGTGGGCTCCTGATATAAAGGGGACTCTAATGTGTAAGGAACATGAATGTGGGGGACACTAATGTAAAGGTAGTTCCTGATGTGAAGGGGGAACCCAGCTTTTTTGTGCTTTTGCATGTGGTCCCCCCTAAAAATCCATATCAGATCCCTATCTTGGATATTTTATTTTTTTTACATTTACGGTTTTCCATTTTAGACTGGGTGCCTCGAGATTTTGCACACTTTTATAGGGTGCCTGGACTAGAAAAAGGTTGAGAAACACTGGTATAAACAAGATCTACATGGGAGGGGTGAGGAACGTGGTGTAGTCTGGTGATCCTTTTCAGTCTCCCTTCCCAGTCTTTCTTCCCAATCATCCATAATGAGATTGCACCTAGTGAACTGGTTTGAAGGGCTTGCTGTATTGGTGTTTACAGGCATGGTGATGTCGGGAGCTGGGGTTGCCATGGTAACAGAAGATCATCCGGTTTGTTGATGCTAAAATGTAATGGGAAGGCAGTTTTTTCTCAAACCTCTTGAATAATAAATATTAATTATCTTAAAGGAGAACTATGAGTCTAGAACTATGAGGTGAGTGAAAAGCACTCACCTCATAGTTCTCCTTTAAACTTTGCTTTCACAGTTCATGCAGCTTGGAACTGTTTGCAGACTTAACCGTGGCAATATTTCCTCACCATTCCATAAATAAAAGAGCCCAGATTGCCATTTTCTTGTCTCCAACTGCCACCAATGTCACTGTCTGTGTCAGTTACAGCCAGCGGCTTCCACTGAGGGAGGCCAAAAATGTAACCTAGGCAGAGAGCTGTATAACCTGTGCAAGCCCTGAACTCGCAGGTCTCGGTTGCTAAGCAACCAATTCTGCAAGCTTCTTCGGCCTTTCTACTAAAAACACTTCAAGGCCCCCCTCCGCCACTGAGTCCCCTGCAGGGGTACCCCAATATGTATTTTTTGATGACATTTTTTATACCTAACTTTTTTTTTTAAAAGGTCGGTCAAGTGGCACGTTGGGTTTTCTTCCTCATGGGGTCTCTTTGAGCATTGGGTGGTCCTCAGTGATGCACAAAGATGACATTGGTACCAATGTCCCCAACATTACACCGTCAGTGTAGGACACTCAAGCCTGTGAGGCACTGCACGCAAAGCAGCGCGGAGCGGTGGCGCGTGAACCTTCGCATGCAGTGTGTCTTGTCATTTTCACTCTGGCGCATCAGCTTGTGAGAACTCGCATACGATTGAGGATCAGGTGAGTATATTTGCATATATATTTCTTTTATTTGCAACTCTAGACCAAGAACTAGCAGTTAGCCCTTGCAGTGCAGGGGTAGCCTCACTGCGAGGGTTAACATTTAAAAATGCTGGAGTTCCTCTTTAATAAACAAGTGTTTCCATTGTTACTCTTGTCAAAGCCCCATTAAGTGGCTGCCATATTGTAACAGTTTCTTTTCAAGAAACAGTTCCGGTGTACCTCAGCCTCTTTTCTCTGCTTAGCCATTCACAAAGCACTGCCCCGTGATTACATTAAAGCCAAACTCTTGACAACCCAGCTAAATACACAGAAGAAATACATACTGTATACGAGAGCTGTTTTACCCCTTACATGATTTGTATTTCTGTCCATTTAGTTCTGAGATTTACATAGCTCTGTCACGCAGCACCATCATGCAATTTTGTCACTAAAAGCAATATCTAAAATAAAGCTGCATAATAGGTATCAGAAAGGAAACGAGACCATGCACTTATGTATTCACCTTTGCATCTGCTTGCAGTACCAATCACTTCTACAGTGAAGAGAAATTGCCCCTGAAGAATCTTTAGAAAGCGACACTTCCGGGAGTGTCAGATTTCTGGTCTCCCGCTACGCTCAGTGGTTTGTCACCCCTATGTCACCATTGTGTCCTGTAGTGACATAGAGGTTGGTGGGAGGAACCACTGAGCACAGCAGGGAACCAGGATATTGACACTCCTAGAGGTGTCTGATTCAGAAGTTTCTTCAGCGGGTGATTTGTCTTCACTACAGAAGCCGTTGTTGGCACAAACAGCTAAAGAGTGTGTTGCTTCTTTTTGCAAATGCAGCTATTTTTTAAAATATATTTTTAACCATAGATTCACATTAACATCATGCAGGAATTTGGAAGATTTTGTTGTGCTCATGTACGCAACCAATGACATTTGTAATGGCAAAGTTTATTTTTTTTAAAAAGATAAACCAAATGCACTTAAATTGTAGACAGAAGCAGGACTTCCAGGTACAACACATGACCATTGAATAGATATGTTGACATGTATTATAGAACAAACAAAAGAAAACTATAAGCCATAGTAAAAGGAATCTGTAAGCCATCCGGACATTGCAGACTTTGATTGCAGGATGAGAACTGCACAATCCATATGAGTGTCAGAAGGTACCAGACATTTTGTTCCAGCTCAGGTGATAATTTCAGTTAGGATGTTGTCATGGATGGCCAAGAAGGAGAAGTAGATGTAAAAAAAAGTTTAGAATGGAAAAAAAGGAAATAGGAAGCAAAACAAGCAGGAACTGGGGACATAGCGGAGAGGAGAGGAAGAAGGAGAGGCAGAGGCAAAAAGAGCTCAGAAGGGGAAAAACAAGACAAAAAGGGAAATAGGAAGAAGAATAAGGAGGAACAGGCGACATAATGGAGAGGAAAGGAAGAAGTAGAGGCAGAGGGAAAAAGAGCTCAGAAGGGGAAAAACAAGACAAAAAGGGAAATAGGAAGAAGAATAAGGAGGAACAGGCGACATACTGGAGAGGAAAGGAAGCAGGAGCGGTAGATACAAAAAGAGTTCAGGAAGGAAAAAAAAGAAAAGAACGGGAAATAGGAAGAAGGATAAGCAGGAACAGGGGACATACTGGAGAGGAAAGGAAGAAGGAGAGGTAGATACAAAAAGAGTTCAGGAAGGAAAAAAAAGAATGAAAAATAGGAAGAATAAGAAGGAACAGGCAGACAAACCGGAGGTAGTAGGGAGGAAGAAAGAGATGGGGTCAGGTCACCCCTCAAGAACCACGAACTCTTCACCCTCTGTGCAGGAAATAATTCCAATCTGTACAGCGGTCTAATTGTAAATACGGCTTCACATCTTCACATTTTCTGAGTCCATTTATAGGGGCCATGAACACCAGGTCTGATAACAAGAGTCATGTCGTTAGACTCTCCATTCTCATGATATGGCACATTTCTCTGGCCCATTCAGCTATAGATGGGAATACACTAGATCTCCAATGATGCAGAATAACTGTTCCAGCTGCTAAAAGAAAAAGAAAAAAACAGAGACACATTAATGTATTTTTATTTTTAAAAAAGGTGCAATTATCGTGGGATGTGCTAAATCATCTTTTTTATTCTGTGCTTCCTAAAATTTCCCCTGCTGCGGGGGTTACACATTTTCAAGTCTGTAAGGTGCAAAATTGTCTCAGACAATGTAGAAGCAAAATGGGAAGCAGGGTTAATATAAGACATATGTCTTTGTTACTTTAAAGTGACACTATAATCAGGAGTTAAATCATTAAATATGCATTCAAGTTCCCCATTAACAAAAATGTATCTTATTTGTGTATCACTCAGCTGTAAAATCCTCAAAACATCTCTGAATTGGTGCTGACACTGTCCTTCCTTCTGGAGGGGGGCTACTTTTGTTCCCCATGGTCCCTGTGTGTGTGTTGTATTGTTGCCACCGCTCCAAGCTCACTCCTGTGATGGACTACAATATCAATACAAATTAGTAAACTAAATGTGAGATTGTAGTCCATCACAGGAGTGAGCTCAGAGCGGTGGCAACATTACAACACACACACGGTGACCATGGTGAACAAAAGTAGCCCCCCTCCAGAAGGAAGGACAGTGTCAGCACCAATTCAGAGATGATTTGAAGATCTACAATCGAGTGATACACAAATAAGATACATTTTAAATAGGGAGCGTGAATGCATTGTTAAGATTTAGCTCCTGAGCTCCTTAGTGTCACTTTAACTTCCTAGGATTCTAAAATAATCTTGGATAGAAATCAAAGCTTTAAACATAAAAGAAAGTGTAAATTGGGAGGTGTTTGCAGGCAGTTCTCATTTTAAACTTTTGATGCACCACTTACATAACAACTTATATAACTTGTTGAAATTCTGCTGATTGGCAGTTCCTTTCGTCACCCAATGGAAACATTAAAAGGAGCTGTAAATGGGACTCATGAATTTGTGATAAGATGCATAAAAGGGTTGATTTGAATTCCTGTTAAAGTGACACTAAACTCAGGACTTAAATCTTAAAAATGCATTCAAGTACCTTAAAGGAGAACTATGAGGTGAGTGAAAATCGCTCATGCTCATAGTTCGAGCCGACGTTTGACAATTAAACTGTCACACGTCGACTCAATAGATCGGGAAGTGAGCATACCGTCACTCGCTCACTTCTCGCTCATCTCCCTGCAGAGAGCAGTGACTCTCAGTCACCCCTCCCCGCAGGGATTCCCCAATCCCCTCTCCGATCCTTCGGCACTGAGTGGAGGAATGGACGGGGAGGGGGCAGGCACAGCTGGCTCTGCCTCTAGATAGGCAGAGCCAGCTGTCATTAATGCAGCTGGGTGGATCTCGACAGGACTGTTGGGATCCGTCCCGGCTGTCTCAGTATACAGCGAGCTGTAGCTTGCGATATACTGAGCTTTAGGTCACAGGAGGGCGCTAGTATATGTCCTCCCGTGACCCTTAAGAGAACTATGGGATAAAAAGGTTACCCCATAGTTCTCTTTTAACAAAAATATGTCTTATTTGTGTATCACTCGGCTGTAGATCCTGAAATCCTCTCTGTCCTTCCATCTGGAGGGTGGCTACTTTTGTTCCCTATGGTCCCTGCTTGTGTTGTGAGATGCAAGTCCAACCGGGGAGTGAGCTTGGAGTGGTGCCTACTTTACAAAACACAAGGACCATCGGAAACAAAAGTAGCCACCCTCCAAAAGGAAGGTCAGCACCAATTCAGAGATGATTTGAGGATCTACAGCCGAGTGATACACAAATAAGATACATTTTTGGTCATATTTAAGGCAGGGCTCAAAATTTCAGGTCCTGAGCTACTAGCCAGGCCTTCAAAGTTACTCGCCACCAGTTGCCCTGCATAACACAAACAGACACACACAGAGCACAACCTTTGTTTAAGGTACTTGAATGTATTTTTAAGATTTAACTTCTGAGTTTATTGTCACTTTAATAAAAATCGGTCCATTAAAGACCCAGTCCACCTAATAGAGATATGTTAGTTATAGAAGGAACCTGGTGGGCTGAGTCACCTCCTGCCTTCTTGTTTGTCTGGGATATTCCATCAACAAAATCTTCCTACCATAGTCCCTGAGTGTTTTGCGTGTTCTAACACATCCGGTTGTGTTCTCCATCAAACAGGAAAAGTGGGAGCCCCCTCATAGTTGCCACCGCTGGTGTGCAGACCCAGGAACTCAACCACAGGGATCTTACCTACACAGTCCATGCGAGGTGTGAGAAATTGCCAAATGCCCTAACTCTCCAGCATCTCCCGAAAACTGAAATAACAGTTACACATGGACTGACCCTTAAACAAGGCAACAGCAAACTGGCACTTGGGATACGTTTCATCTCCCAGCAGGACATCCATTGAAGGATGTGAAGCCTCCTAGATCTCCAACCACTTCATCCTCCAGTTCTGCAAGGTACTGGCGTATTAACTGCCTTGTTGCCAGGGGGCTTCACACTGCAGAGAGGTGTTCTGCTGAAATTACTGGCAATGAGAACGTTAAGCTTCACTGCAAAAGCAGGAGGGGAAAATAAGATTTCAGCATGTGTAAAAATGGCTCAAGATAACATGTTCCACACTTCTCCTCTGACGCTGCATGTTGTTTA
>NW_017306353.1:147422-161065 GCF_000935625.1 Nanorana parkeri | reverse complement strand
AGAAAGGATTTGAAAATGAAGGAGGGGCAAGGATGGAGAGGGAGAGACAAGCGAAAAGGCGAAGATTGTCTATAAAAGAAGGGGGTAACCTCGCTGGCGCTGAATGACAGGGAGGTGATCTAGATGCTCCTCTCTCATGAAACATTCCTGAAAGAATCAGACTGAGCGAGAGGGACGGAGAGGAGACAGCTGCTAGGACCAGACTGCAGGAGCGATGCTGGTGCTTCTCTTGTATCCTTTGAACATTAGGAAATGGATAAAAGGAAAATGCAATGGTTGTTGTTTTGTTCATGTGTGGAGGAGGGAGGGGGAATATGGGGGGGGGGGGGGTTGGGGTGTCTCTGCAGACCCGGGCTCATTTTTGCCCAGGTGGAGCTGATGTCATGGAGTCACAGGTACAGCTCTCAACTGATTTGCACAGGTATGAGTACATACACTCTTGTTGCCTTTTTTAACTTGAATTTTGGGGATGCCAGTAGAGTGGCTTGTGCTACGGTCTAACCATCATTGTATTAACTCTTTTGCTGCTGAAAAAAAAAGGTGCAACGGCTGCTGGAGCGTTATTTCATGCAGATCATCTGCGCTATTGCCCCAGCTTTCCTCTCTCATGCTACATTACAGATAGCGACGTTACAGATAACCGTAACACAGCCAACCTCTGCATCTTGCCCCCCTGCTTGAGTTGATTACTCATCCAACTGAGGTTCACATGAACAGTAAAAATGTCTCTATTAATCTCAATTAAATATCTCTCCCCCAAAATCCAGCCAATCTCAGTGGAAGTGATCTTCAGTGTCTCCGTGCAAGATTGCAGACGTTTCCAGGAGCAATTATGTTCTTTACGCCAGCTGAGTGATGGTGGCAGGATCAGTCAGCAGTTAAAATTCTGTGTATGTCTGTGTGACTTCATGTCTGCTCTGTATGACCGGGGAAAAAGTGTTTATGGATGTATAATGGAGGTTTATGATTCGTGAGTGGGCAGTTTTTGTCCCAGCAGGTAAATATCTACTTATGGATGTTTTATATACATTGGCGCTTTTATGATTTTGTATATTGGTTGTCTATCGTAATAGCTTTTTATGAAGAAAGTTACCATTCATTCTCAATGCAGAATATGTGTGAGAACTTCGTACCCTGATATTGCTGAGTGTAAAAGAGTTTTGTCCTGATGTCTGTGAGTGTGGAAGACATGTGTCCTGATGTCTGTGAGTGTGAAAGACATGTGTCCTGGTGTCCGTGAGTGTGGAAGATACCTGTCCTAATGTCTGTGAGAGTGGAATACATGTCCTGATGCCTGTGGGTGCGGAAGACGTGTCCTGATGCCTGTGAGTGTGAAAGACATGTGTCCTGATGTCTGTGAGTGTGGAAGATGTGTCCTGATGCCTGTGGGTGTGGAAGACATGTCCTGATGTCTGTGAGTGTGGAAGACATGTCCTGATGTCTGTGAGTGTGGAAGACGTGTCCTGATGTCTGTGAGTGTGGAACATGTGTCCTGATGTCTGTGAGTGTGAAAAACATGTCCTGATGTCTGTGAGTGTGGAAAACATGTCCTGATGTCTGTGAGTGTGGAAGACGTGTCCTGATGTCTGTGAGTGCGGAAGACGTGTCCTGATGCCTGTGGGTGCGGAAGACGTGTCCTGATGTCTGTGAGTGTGAAAGCCATCTGTCCTGATGTCTGTGAGTGTGAAAGCCATCTGTCCTGATGTCTGTGAGTGTGGAACATGTGTCCTGATGTCTGTGAGTGTGGAAAACTTGTCCTGATGTCTGTGAGTGCGGAAGACGTGTCCTGATGCCTGTGGGTGCGGAAGACGTGTTCTGATGTCTGTGAGTGTGAAAGCCATCTGTCCTGATGTCTGTGAGTGTGAAAGCCATCTGTCCTGATGTCTGTGAGTGAGGAAGATGTGTCCTGATGTCTGTGAGTGAGGAAGATGTGTCCTGATGTCTGTGAGTGTGTGGGTGTTCTGTGGTCTGATGTCTGTGTATATGGGAGCTCTGTGGTGAGATGTCTGTGTATATGGGAGCTCTGTGATGCGATGTCAGTGAATTTGCAAGCTCTGTGGCCTGATACTACCTATGTATGTAGAGAAAAATGTAGGACGCACTGGTGCAGACCTTTATGCCTTGCCACTCCTGACCTCATAATCTGACTGGGAATGTTACAGGTTAGTTTACCAGGAAATTGTAATACATATGGGTATCAAATTCTGCATTCTTGGACAGGTTTGTCCCAGAGAGCAGAGAGGCGGTGAAACACAAGGAAGGTAAGTATTCTGTGTAGCTCCTCATTAATGTGAATCTACTGTTTGCTGTGCATGAACAAAGCACAGATTCAGTTTCAGTGTTAGTACATTTATTGTTACTAAAATACAGTAACATTGATTTAAAATAGGAAAAAATGAAATAGATCATTATGGAAGGTCCAATGTTGGTATCTTGATATGTTTGTAAAAACGTATCAGCTGCTTTTTGGGTATCTGCTTGTCATGCACTGTACCCTCACGGAGTTACCCTGGGCCTTTTGTCCTGGAATTGGTGTAGAAGCCATTGATTGGTGGTCAGTATTTTAGGGTTAGTGGGAAGTAGCGCCTTATGGGCTAATCCTGTGGCTAAGAGACCATTTTGGAGATTCTGCCAGCGAGGGAATGATGCCATAGAAGCAGGAACGTGTTCTCTTTAGTGAGCAATTTGCTACCAGCAACAGGTGTGACATGTAGAAAAGGGTGTTTGGGGTTGATGGAAGAAGTGTTCCGATCCATGGTTAGTCTCCCTATATAGGTAGAGTCACCATATAGGTAAAGTTTTACTCTTCGAACCATAACATTTTCACATGTGTCTCATATTCTAAATATATGCAGCACCTCTCATATTTTCCTGTCTAATATGTTACATGTGCCATGCTTTTCCGTAAGATACGTATCAATTATTGTACTATTATTCATTTCTATTCATCACCACCCTCTGCAATTCACAAAATGAGGGCATGCAGGCTGTTAAGATTGCATTAAAACATATGCAATAAAACAGCCACAATTGCATGAAACAACAGGATCTGATTTGCTGAAACACAAACACAGTCTAAAAAGCAGGACGTGTAGATTTAATATGAAAGGAGAAGCCTGTGTTAAAAAAGCCCTCAAACCCATGGAGTGTTCACATAGCAACAGTTCTAATCAGGCTGCACTGATCCTTATCACCTACTAGCCTCACAGACACTTATCACTAAGGAAAGGGATTCTGTTTAAAGGACATTAAATATGTTTTTCTTGTGTTTGTAAAGTAGGATAATGTAACATATTTAGAACGTCGTGGAAGGGCCCCTGACAGGATCATGGAGAGGCAAGTGGGCCGGGATGCTGTATGGGTTTTATCTTGTGTATTTTTTTAATTTAGAACTTGACCCTCCAATTAATCGGTTTCCCAAAACAGTTATTTTTAAGGCACGACAACTGTCAAGGTTGCCATTGTGCCAATTTCAGCTCTCAACCAAACTTTCAAGCCCTCAAATGGCCGGTGTCATAGCTGATCACATGTGCAGCACCATGGCAACTGAAAACCAAACAGAGGCTAAAACGGCACCTTCCTTGATTTGTAAATGATGGGGGAAGTAGTTTTGCATTAACTTTGTGGCCAGATGTTTTAACCACTTAAAGCCCAAGGTGTTAAACCCCCTTCCTGTCCAGGCCATTTTTCAGTATTCAGCGCTGCGGTACTTTGACTGACATTTATTCCGTCATGCAACGCTGTACTGTAATCAATTTTATACCATTTTTTTGGGACACATAGAGCTTTGTTTTGGTGGTATTTAATAACCACTGGGGTTTTTATTTTTTACTATATAACAAAATAAGTACCTTAAATTTTGAAAAATATTTATTACCACCCCAATTCTTTTGTAAAATATAAAACCACTTTACGTTGGGTAAATAGACACCAAACACGTCAAGCCTTAAAATTGCACATGCGCGCAAAATCGCAAAAAAAGAAGACGCTTTAAACGCTTTTACTGCTCATCAGTTTAGTGGTTTCAGTGATTAATGGCCCAAAAATTATTGCACGCACGTATAGCGCACCCGACGCATGTTCGTGTGTGTATGTGGGGGCCGGGGGGACTTAAACACTTACAGTTTTTTTATGCTTCTTTCATTTTTTTATTACTTTTTACACTTAAATTTATTGCTATCACATAGGGGAATAAGAATCCCCCTATGTGATAGGCAATTTACATGAAAGTCACCTTTATGGAGACATCAGGGGGTCTCCAAGACCCCTAATGTCTCCTAGGGACCCCCCCGAGAAGCTGATGAAGCAGAGAACTGCTTCACCAGCTTATCCCCGCCTTCTGTAGCTGGGAATAACAGCTGAATGCGGAAGTGATGTAATATACATCACTTTCATTTTTGCTTTCCTGTTAGGGGGATACACCCTCTCTATTTGTCCTGTTGACTGTTATCACTGAAAGTGAAAAAGAAAATCCCAAATTTTGGGTCATCATCGAAATAGGAATAGATGGGAAATTTTCCAGTGGGGACAAAAGTTCTGGTGACCCTGATGGCCACCAGGGATTTCCTTTTTTTTAGAGGGATCCCTTCTTACTTCCTTTTGTGGCTATCGGACAGGAAGTGAAGGGAAATCTCCTCAATGGGACACAGATGGCAGGAAAAAAAAAGCTTACCGGGTTATAACTCTCCCTTACTCTATCCAAAACTAGAAAAAAACATTTTGGCTTCTGTTCTCCTTTAAAGGGGAGTACACGGTCGGCGGGCTTTAGCACATTAATTCATATTGCCAATATGATGAATACAATACGTCTTTTTTTCACCTATTAAAAGAAGGTTGAAGACTTGTTTCCCATGATGACTGGTGAGGTGACATCATGAGGTTTTGATTATAATCTTGTTGCATGCTCTTCTCAGGTGCGCCAGACTGCATAAATACTTATACATATCAAACATCTCTCTTTGTGTTCTGACCACACAGGAAGTGAGTAGAAATTTCTGCAAAGAGGCCACGGGGCTGAAAAAAATAAAATACTGAGAGTCTCTAACTCTCCAACCACTACATGGGGTTTTTGGCTGGAGTTTTATGTTAATTACATGTTGGAATTTGCTGTGTCTTTGGTTGTTCTCTTTAACGTGCAGTCCATAGCGTCGTCGGTTTTTACTGTCCTGACTTGTCCTCCGTCTGGGCTGGAAGCTTCGGTTGTTGAAGGGCAGCTCCGCTGGGCTGCCTCAGGGGATGCTTCCAGGGTCATCATCCAACCTGCCCGGGCTTTGTGGGCAGAGGGTCAGCTCATTGGCAGATGAGCTTCTAGAGTGGCAGCATGTCTTCATTTGGAAAGTTAACGGAATATTTCAGCCTGAGGAAATCACGAGAGGATATCCGACCTGGACGCAGCACGGGACGGAGAAGCGGGAGCTACTGTTGTACTATCACTCAATCAAGGTATACAATATATATGCTCTTTATGGACTTGGCTTAGGTTCTATTGTGGTCTTTGTCCCCCTGAGAAGACTCTTCCTCTCACTTTGTTGTGGTGACCATTGTCACAGGGACAGAAAATGATGGGAAAACCCTCCTCTTCGTAACAGGAAGTGAAGGGAAATGTCCCCAGTGGGACACACATTGCAAAAAATATCCAATGAGGGTTTTAAACCATTCCCTACTCAATTTGAAAAAATAAAAACCAAAAACCTTTGGCTGTAGTTGCTAGGGTAGTATGGTTGGTTTGAGATCAGTTTGTGCTTTTATTCCTCCATACAATTGAAGCCAAAACTTTTTCCTTAATCTTGGATAGGGTGGAGAGCGATTAGAACATCGGTCAGGTGTTTATTGCTGTCTGGGTCCTCGTTAGGGAGAGTCACCATGGCGATTGTTATCAGTGAAAGAAAAGCCCAAATTTTGGGTTGTCATCAGAACAGGAATAGGTGGGAAATCTTCCAATGGGGACATTAGTTCTGCTGACTCTGTTGACCACCATGGATTTCCCTTACCTTGGAGGGATTTCCTCTCACTTTCTGTTGTGGCTATTGGGCAGGAAGTGAAATCTCCACAATTGGAGAGAGATGGCCGAATATTTTCCAACCAGCTCTTTCGATCGTTTGATCGAGGAATGCCGACGGGATGGGTGCTGACACTGGTTCATAAAGAAATGGACCGAATTCACATAGTGTATGGCCCGCTTTACTCTACCTAAAACTAAAAAAATTTCTTGACTGCAGTTCTATTTTAAAGCAAATGTGTGGTAAACATAATGCAAAGGCATCACAAAGTGACCTCAAATGTTCTGATATACTAACCCCAAATCTTAGCTTCATTTATCTAACAAAAAAAAAAGAAAAATTATATCAAAAATGTTAAAAAATTGTGCTCCTCCTGTGTTCTCATGCAATGAATGATAAATGAGCTGCAGTATGTCATGACACAGTTTGTCTTCCCAAAGGACAAAACAAAAGTGTGTAAGTGATATGACATGAGGGTATAAATGACACAATCAGGATCCTAACCAACTCTCCTGTCTTTCCAGAGGCATCTTCCTATCACAAGAAGCAGCAATGTAGCTACATCTGCCAGTTAGCCCATGGTAGTGTCAGTGGCTGACAATGCATTGCTGATTATTGCCAAACATATTTCACCTGTGTACCAGTGTATGAACATATAAGTGTAACCGTGGGAAGAAATAAAAAAAGGACATATGCTTCAGTCTGTCATTGGCGTTACAAAAGGAATTTTTGCGTTTTTGGGTCCTCCTTGTAACATAAGGGGTTATTAATTTAGCTGCAGAAGGAATAACCGAGCCAAAGTGAAGTGAGCCGAACGCTGTTCACTTCACTTCAGCCTTGTACGGCTGATTTCAGCCGCACATCTGCTAAAATCAGCCGTGCATCGGCTACCTTCACCATGTTCGTCTGAGCCTGCATGTTCGTCTGAGCCACAGTGCAGAAGGAGTTCCACTCAGCTGATCCAACATCTGGATCTGCTGAGCCAAAGCGCCGGCAGCTCACTCACTGCCGTTCGCCACTATTCATATAGGGGCCGAATCAGGGGCTGACTGGCAACTTTTAGCCCAGGGGGCAAGTACAACCCGGAGGCCCATGGTGCAGCGACTTGGCCCCCCTCCCGCTCTGCCTCTTCCCCGCCCCCACTTGCCACTTTTGACATCCATGTTATGGTAGTGTGAACGGTCGGGTGATGTGAGGAATCACTAGTCAGTCCATGAAAGGGGTGACAGGCTGGGGAATGGTGCTCTCCTCCCACTGGGCTCCCTACATGGCTCTGGCCTTACTCCGCTCCATGTCCGCTACTTAGGCACTCTCGCCCACTGTAGGCCGCTGGACTTTTGGACTGTGAGCTGTGGGAGGCGCTGGACAGTGTCAAGGTCAGTGTTCCATAATTTTTCTCAACCCCATACATTTTCTCGAGCACGTCAATTACGGTGGGGCCGCGTCATCCGAATCAGATGTTTTCATGACCCCCTTTCTTCATGCACTTCATACATTATACAGCAATCAAGAATAATACCATCAGCTATAGAGGACTACAAATCCCAGCAATACATTATACAGCAATGCAGAATAATAGTATATTAAAATGCCACATACTCTTTGCTGCTCTGCTCTGGGGTGTCAGCCTGATGTCTTGGTCAGAGGGTCTCAGGGGGGGTGTGGAAGAGTTCTCAGAAGGGGTGGGGAGGGTCTTAGCAGGGGGAGATGTGAGCAGGCACCGTGTGGTTCCCCAGAAGGCTGCTGCGTGGTCCCCAGCAAACGTGGGATCTAAGCGCCGGTATCGGTTTCAAGTATCAGGGCATTCTCACCAATAATGGTCTGAAGATCTTTGTAGGTGTCAGAAATCATGTGTAATAACACTAGCGAGGACTGTCACCAGCATGTGTGCCCAAACTTGCTCCGCTCCCCTTCTGCTTTTTCTGTGAAGAGTTTATAACATAGAGTGCAGAGGTCAGCGGTGTGAGCATACAAAGGTCAGTAATAACACACAGTACAGAGGTCAGCAGTGTAATGTAGAGGTCAGCATGATATGTAGTGCAGAGGTCAGTATGTAACGCAGTGCAGAGGTCAGCATGTTACGTAGTGCAGAGGTCAGTATGTAACGCAGTGCAGAGGTCAGCATGTTACGTAGTGCATAGGTCAGTATGTAACACAGTGCAGAGGTCAGCATGTTACGAAGTGGAGCAGTCAGCATGTAACGCAGTGCCGTGGTCAGCGGCCATTATGTAATGCAGTGCAGTTGTCAACATGTACCGCAGTGCAGAGGTCAGCATGTAACGCAGTGCAGCAGTCAGTATGTAATGCAGTGCAGAGGTCAGCATGTAACACAGTGCAGAGGTCAGCATGTAATGCAGTGCAGAGGTCATCATGTAACGCAGTGCAGAAGTCAGCATGTAACGCAGTGCAGAAGTCAGCATGTAACACAGTGCAGAGGTTCGCATGTAACGCAGTGCAGCAGTCAGCATCTAACGCAGTGCAGCAGTCAGCATCTAACGCAGTGCAACGGTCAGCATGTAACGCAGTGCAGCAATCAACATGTAACGCAGTGCAACGGTCAGCATGTAACGCAGTGCAGCGGTCAGTATGTAACGCAGTGCAGCAGTCAGTATGTTACGTAGTGCATAGGTCAGTATGTAACACAGTGCAGAGGTCAGCATGTTACGAAGTGGAGCAGTCAGCATGTAACGCAGTGCAGTGGTCAGCGGCCATTATGTAATGCAGTGCAGCTGTCAACATGTAACGCAGTGCAGAGGTCAGCATGTAATGCAGTGCAGCAGTCAGTATGTAATGCAGTGCAGAGGTCAGCATGTAATGCAGTGCAGAGGTCAGCATGTAATGCAGTGCAGAGGTCATCATGTAACGCAGTGCAGAAGTCAGCATGTAACGCAGTGCAGAAGTCAGCATGTAACACAGTGCAGAGGTTCGCATGTAACGCAGTGCAGCAGTCAGCATCTAACGCAGTGCAGCAGTCAGCATCTAACGCAGTGCAACGGTCAGCATGTAACGCAGTGCAGCAATCAACATGTAACGCAGTGCAACGGTCAGCATGTAACGCAGTGCAGCGGTCAGTATGTAACGCAGTGCAGCAGTCAGTATGTTACGTAGTGCATAGGTCAGTATGTAACACAGTGCAGAGGTCAGCATGTTACGAAGTGGAGCAGTCAGCATGTAACGCAGTGCAGTGGTCAGCGGCCATTATGTAATGCAGTGCAGCTGTCAACATGTAACGCAGTGCAGAGGTCAGCATGTAATGCAGTGCAGCAGTCAGTATGTAATGCAGTGCAGAGGTCAGCATGTAATGCAGTGCAGAGGTCAGCATGTAATGCAGTGCAGAGGTCATCATGTAACGCAGTGCAGAAGTCAGCATGTAACGCAGTGCAGAAGTCAGCATGTAACGCAGTGCAGAGGTCAGCATGTAACACAGTGCAGAGGTCAGCATGTAATGCAGTGCAGAGGTCATTATGTAACGCAGTGCAGAAGTCAGCATGCAACACAGTGCAGAAGTCCGCATGTAATACAGTGCAGAGGTTCGCATGTAACGCAGTGCAGAGGTCAGCATGTAACGCAGTGCAGCAGTCAGTATGTAACGCAGTGCAGCAGTCAGTATGTAACACAGTGCAGCAGTCAGTAATGCAGTGCAGTGGTTAGCATGTAACGAAGTGCAGAGGTCAGCTTGTAACGCAGTGCAGCAGTCAGTAACGCACTGCAGTGGTCAGCATGTAACGCAGTGCAGAGGTCAGCATGTAAAGCACTGCAGAGGTCAGCATGTAACGCAGTGCCATGGTCAGCGCTCAGTATGTAACACAGTGCAGTAGTCAGCATGTAACACAGTGCAGCGATCAGCATGTAACGCAGTGTAGCAATCAGCGGTCAGTATGTAATGCAGTGCAGCAGTCAGCATCTAACCCAGTGCAGTAGTCAGCATGTAACGCAGTGCAGCATTCAGCATGTAACGCAGTGCAACGGTCAGCATGTAACGCAGTGCAGCGGTCACTATGTAACGCAGTGCAGAGGCCAGCATGCAAGCATAACGCAGTGCAGTGGTCAGCATGTAATGCAGTACAGCGGTCAGCATGTAACGCAGTGCAGCGGTCAGCATGTAACACAGTGCAGCGATCAGCATGTAACGCAGTGCAACGGTCAGTATGTAAGGCAGTGCAGCGGTCAGCATGTAACGGAGTGCAGCGATCAGCATGTAATGCAGTGCAGCAATCAGCAGTCAGTATGTAACGCAGTGCAGCAGTCAGCATCTAACGCAGTGCAACGGTCAGCATGTAACGCAGTGCAACGGTCAGCATGTAACGCAGTACATCGGTCAGTATGTGATGCAGTGCAGAGGCCAGCGGTCAGCATGTAACGCAGTGCAGCAGTCAGCATGTAACGCAGTGCAGCGCTCAGTAACGCAGTGCAGAGGTCACACAGAAAGAAGAGGGACTTACAGTGGTTCTTCTTCTTTCCTGTTTCAGGTGCTGTGCCATCTTCTTTTCCTCTCCGGGTGGGGGTGGGTGGGGGGAGCAGCAAGGTTTCCTGCACGTTTGGAGGTGGTTCCAGCCACTTCCTGCTGTCCTCCCTTTAGGACCCAGCAGACAGGCAGTAGGAGTGCAGTCTCCCTCCAACCAATAGCAGAAGAAGTTGGCGGAGGAAGCTGCCAAGGAGCCCGAACACTACACGGGCTGATCAAAGGCAGCCGAAGAGCTTCTTCTTCTCCTCCCAGGCTGCTGCAGGAGCGGAGCGGCCGTCAGGGAAGAGATGAACAAAGCGATTGCTGCTGTGACGGCGGGGGCCGTTTTTACAGTCACCAGAGAGGCCCGGGGGCAATTGCCACCCGGCCCAGTCCGCCCCTGGGCGGAATGGCATTTAGTGAATAGCCGAATGCTACCAAGCGGCATTCGGCTCGGCTATTCTGCTCGGTACCTCCGAGGTAGCGAGCAGAATAGGAAAATAGTTAAATGAATGGGGGAAAAAAGGTTGAAAAATTATTTTAAAAATGTAAAAAAATAGGAAGATAAAATGTAAAGAAAAAAACAAAACAAAAAAACAACGCACGCTGACCCGTCCGCACAAGACGGACTCCCGCCGCATAATGAAGCATCTGACAGATGCTGGCAAAATAAAAACAATTGGGTGGAACGAGCTCCGCCCAACTGTTTCCTATTCGCCGGCAACTGCCAGAGTCTACTAGCAGGTCCCGGACAATGCATAACAACTGGGCGGAGCTCCCCCCAGTTGTTATTGTTTAATAACAGATCAGCGTCCCCAGGTAATTTGGGGACGCCGATCTGTCATTACAACTGGGCGGAACGAGCGGTGAGATCATGCCTGGCTCCGCCCAGCTGTCATTTGTGTGGAGATCAGTCGGCCTGTCACTGCGGCTCAGCCGAGCCGAAGCATGTGGGTTCGGCTGGCTGGGCTGAGCTGCTCGGCTACCTTTTGGCTGCTGTACGGGTGATTGTGAATAGCGCCTACAGCAGCCCTTCGGTTCAACCGAAGGGCTCAGGTGGCCGAAGCGAGCCGAAGGATCAGCCGATGCTAGTGAATAACTCTAATAGTTTTATTACTAGTTGATCCTGCCAGTAGATCTATTGATTTTCTACTTCCTGTAACAGGGTGACAACGCTGTTCATTTTGCAGTGAAATTTCACAGCAGCGTTGTCACCCTGTAGACAAGGTAGTTTTAGACGGACATGTAGTTTTATACTTGTGGCAGAACAGTGATGTAGTGAAACTTTTCTTTTCAAAAGATTTTATTGGTTTTCAAAAGAAAATTTTTTCCACAATAAAACTTTGTCACATCAGTGTATATTTGGTTACATACATGTATAGTGACGGCATACAAACATACGGAGTATCGTAAAAATGTGTACAATCTCGAGTCGGTCATTCTAGGTAATGGCCGTGAATGGGGCGAACATGAAAATAAGACAATAGGAATTATCTATCAGGTAAGTAAGAAGTCATTGAAATCGCCTGGATCCTTAGATAGAATTAGTATTTCCAGGATGGGGGGTAAGAACAGTAGAGAGGAGGGAGGGAGAAGGAGGGGGGTTTAGGGTGAGCGCTACCAGCAAGTTTCACCATAATTGTCGCAGTTGGTTGGGGTCGGTTCGATGGGGCCTATATCAAAGCGACAAAAGTTGTCGATCGAACGACGGGGGTAGATAGTGTATGACCCATGGTTCCCACTGTTTTTCGAATTTGGGCATGTAGTCCAGAATGCGGGGTGATAGTTTTTCGTTATAGAACGCCCAGTGCACTTTATTTTTCATTTCTGTTATACTTAGTGTTTTCGTCAGCCAGGCTCCAGCTATGGTGCGTTTGGCAGCAGACAGTATTTGCAGCATTAGTTTAAATTGTAAAGTAGTGATACCTATTGGTCGAACATTAAGGAGAGCTTCCTGTGGCATAGGTGAGATATGTATATATTGCCCAGCAAAGTATTTCTTTATATTTTTACCCAAACACTTATAGTCATCATGTTTCTAAAGAGCTCCTACTCTCACAACTCAGCTTCCCTGAATTTCCTGTCCAGTACAAGATCACAAGAGAGAGCGGTCTCTAGCAGCTGTCTATCTACTAGCTTGGAGGAGGCAAGAGGGAGGTTTTTTTTGTAAACTGCTACCCTGTTTCCCCGAAAATAAGACCTACCCGAAAGTAAGACCTAGCACTATTGTTCAAGATTCCTGTAATATAAGACCTACCCCGAAAATAAGACCTAGTTTGGTGGTAGCATGTGAGGGGGAACTTGCAGGAGAGATGGTATCAGCCTGCAGGGACATACTGTATTAAGGGGATGACAGGGGACTCTCTCCAGACAGCGCAGTGACAGGGAGCACTCCAGTACCATACTTCACCAACTGCTGTCCCCCTGAAGGCACTGCTTAATGTAATGGTACTGTACCACTGTCCCTGGTGGCAAAGGAAGCCAGCGCTGTAGAAAGCAAGGCTGCGGCGGCTAAGGGAGCAGAGCTGCATTAGCCTTGCGGCGGCTTAGGGAGCAGAGCTGCATTAGCCGATATTCCTCTAGGGCGCCAGTTACTGTGATAGGCAGAGTGATACCAAATAACTTTGGATTGTTGTACATTTTATTGCACATTAAAAAAAAAATAAGACATCCCCTGAAAATAAGACCTAGTGTGGTTTATGGGGGCAAAAAAAATATAAGACAGTGTCTTATTTTCGGGGAAACACGGTATATATGCTATACAGCAGGGCTCAAAGTTTCCACTCGCTTGCTCGCATTTTGCAAGTAAAAATAAGGTGAGGGCGGGTGGAAATGTGGGTCACAAAGTACCGACTCGCGGGCCAACTCCGGCCCGCGAGCCGGTACTATGTGGCCCACAGCCAGCTGACATGTCAGGCACACTGTCGCAGACCGCATACCTGACTTGCGGGAGAAGCTCCACGGGCTGCATCTGTGTCGCATGCAGACCGCAGAGCAGCTCCTGTCAGCTCTGGCTTCCTTCGGCCGCAGCTCTGACAGTTCTGAGCTCCGGCGAAGGAAAGAATGTATGTGAGCAGGATCGATGCCTGGTTATCTGGGGGTGATAGTGAGGTCTGCTGCAGACCTCTCTAATCACTCACAGATAAACCAGGGATCGATCCTGCTCACAGCCTGCTCCCTGCAGAGACTGCACAGGTGAG
>NW_017306353.1:142769-147388 GCF_000935625.1 Nanorana parkeri | reverse complement strand
TGGGATGGGCTTATAACGGGGGAGGGGTGTATTATTTTTTGTGTGCGGGGGGATTTTATTATTATTGTAATTGTGCAGGGGGGGAGGTGTAACGTTGTTGAGCAGTGTATTATTGTGCTTTAAGCTGCCCATACACTTTACAACCATCGCACGACTTTCGTTATGCGATGGTCGTAAGGTCATTAAAATCTCGTACGAGCTGCCCATCTTGGACAGGCAGATCGTACTTGCGATGATTGCAGTGCTGAGTGGGCAGTGTGCGCCTGCACACACCGGCCCGTGCGGCATTCGTCTTCCCACCACGCCACCAACCCGCCAAAAATCGTACGATTTTTGGTAGGTTTTCCAGCGTGCTTGGAAGACGAAAGTCGTACGACCTTACAGTATTAGCGGTCGCTGCCCATACACCTGCCGATTATCGTACGATCGCGGGATCACCCACAAATATCGTACGATAATCGGCAGGTGTATGGACACTAGAGCTGCAACAGTTAATCGATTTAGTCGATTAAAATCGACGATTGAAAACGTTGGCAACGTTTTCGATCGTCGATTCGTCGGCTATCGATTGATTTGCCTGTTCGGGGCTGTTCCGGGCTCCACATTTGGCCTGAGCCACACGTCACACGCTGCTCCCGCTGCGGCCGGCGTGCCCACGGCACAGGCTGCGTAAGCCACGTCCACCGCACAGGACTTTATATACAGCACAATGCAGAATAACGCCAGCTACAGAGGACTACAAATCCCAGCAATAGTACATTATAGTATAATGTACTATTGCTACATTCCTCTATAGCTGCTGGTATTCTGCACTGCGCCGCTGTATAATGTACTATATTGCACACCACACTTTTTTTTTACTTCCACCGCGCCAAGCTTGCTCCCGTGATGAACTACAATCTTAACACAAACTAGTCGTCAATCACTGGAGCCTTTTTTTTAAATCCGATTAACCGATTAATCGAACTTAATAATCGGCCAACTAATTGATTATGAAAATAATCGTTAGCTGCAGCCCTAATGGACACCTTTAGTGTATGTGTATGTTAGGCCCCATTCACACCTACAGTATATTTCAGGTGTGATTAGAGATTCCTGTGTCAGGAACTTGCATTTTCCTGCAGCAGGAATCCCTAATCTGCCGTTTACAAGCGGCAACTATCATAAGATAAGAATTATCATACAATTATTTAAGAGGGTGTGTTTAGGGGCGGAGTTAAGGCCGGGGCTGGGTTAGGTGGGGCAACTGGTGGCTAGTGACTCTTAAGGCCTGGCTAGTAGCTCAGGACTTGAAATTTTGAGCCCTGCTTTACAGTATATGTTATGCTATATATAACAATGAACTGCTATGTTCATTGTTGGGTTTAGGTACACTCGCCTCATGCATGAAGGTGGCCAACACTAAGAACGACTTGCATTGCCAGTGGCCAGTATAAGAGTTTGAATCTGAAAAATGACTATTGGAATCTGAAAGCTTTCACCTGATTGATGAGCAATAACAATCTCTCTGAGTACTGACACTGTATATGACGCCCAGTATAGGAGAGATTCGTTTTCTAATCTCGTTGCAGAAATGATAATGGCATTCTTAGCCTGATGATAATTGCATTATTATTACACTAGACATATAATTGCATTGAAGGCAGAAATGACGGTAAAGGGATATTTATGTTGATGTGCCTCTATTGAAGATTTCTGTGTGCTGTTCCCGTGCAAAGTAATCTACTAGAACTTTCAGAACAAACACCTTTTTATGAAAGAACCACCAACTGCTTCTGAATCTTAATTGTTTTATTGATTTGCCTTTTTCCATTATGCAAATGGGGAATGGCTCATGAAACACAAATGCCTTTTGCTAGCTAAAAAGAGTCTTTTTGAGCACTTATGGAAAAAGAATAAACAGATTACTCTCTCTGTAATGTGTGCATGGCACTTCCTTGAAACTAGTTCTGTATAAACAGAACCCTGCCCCCCTTCCCGAACAAAACCCCCCCAAAAAATGAAAGCAATAAAATCATAAAACATTGGAAGAAAAATGTAAAAAATACCCAACTTCCATCCGCTTCCTGGGGTGCCTTATGGCTACTTCAGGGGTGACTCAAAAGTTTGTAATGTTAGGACTGTGATGTGAAGGGGTGGCTGAAGAATATAATGTGATGGGGAACTCTGATGTGAAAGGCAGGGCTCTCAGGGCCATCCCTATAATAAGGCAACGGATTGGGGGGCGTCTGGGTAGTGGGGGCTTGCGTCTTACCAAGCTCCTGGCAACCAGTGAGGTCAGTGAGCTGGGCAGGATGCCAGACAGAGCTGCAGACAGCACGATCAGGCTTCCTCCGCTGCCCCCACAACCTCTCACTCCCCATGCACAACATGTATTCCCTGTTAGCACCCCCTGCCCCCAGACTAAATCGCCTCAGGTGGTGATATTTTAAAGAGGAGCTCCTTATGTGAAAGGGGGGGGGGCTTCAGATGTAAAGGGGGGCACTGATGTATTGAGGAGGAATCCTGAATTGAAGGGGTGACTTCGATTGAACCCTATTTTTTGTGTGTTTTTGCATGCGGTGCCCCCTTAAAATCCATTACATTTTATACTGAGGTGCCTCGAGCTTTGTCAAACTTTTAAAGGGTGCCGTGACTGAAAATAGAGAGAAACACTGCTGTAGGCACCAGGGACATCTCTGGACTTCAAAGCTTGGGTTGCCACCTGTCCGGTATACACCCGGACTGTCCGGGTCTTGAATGCTGTGTTCGGGTTTCATGGCAGCAGAAACCCGGACACAAGATGTCAGGCAGACAGGGGCAACCAAAATTAGGATAGGGGCTACTGGCCCCCACTGAAAATAGTCTTGACTGTGATATTTACATATGAATGGGTGGCGCTATTTACATATGAATAAGCCACAATTCATTCTTCCGTACGTCGCTAGAGTGTTCGGATTTCGCTGAAACAAAAGGTGGCAACCCTAATCAGAGCCCCAGTGATTGGCTGGTGGACTGCACACACACTCGCAGTGTCCTCCATTGGTCCAGTGCAGCAGAGTCACACTCCACCCAGGTAGGTACAATCAATGCCAGATGCCGCAATCACTTGTAAACGAACAAGCAGCTTCCCCACACTACATTTAGTCCTGCCTTCCCAAAGCAGGACTAAATGTAGAAGGCAACTTACTGCCCGTCGGGGGATTCCACAATGCTGCCGCCCCTCTGCGCCCCTGCCGAGGCCTGGCCTCAGTGGCCTTGTGGGGAATCCGGGCCTGACAGTCTAGTTTCTAAAGTCAAACCAATTTAGATCTCTTCATAAAACCTAAAGACACTATTGTCTCTGCTTCTGAAGGTGATATGCTAATCGGCTGATTTCTTAAATGAAGATAACATGCATGTGAATACTGGGTGCATTCTTCCACAAGTGTATGATTAGGCACTAGGGCCCCAGAGGAAATATGTTTCATTGATTGAGAGGCTGTTCTGCTGAAACGGCATAGGACTTATGTTATGCAGTCGCACTTTGTCTTTAAGGCATATCTGCTGTACTTGCATTATGACGTTATATAAGCCTAATGATCTATGTTGGACTGGAAACCATCCATGAACAAAAACCATTAGAAAATTAACACTGGAATAAAGACAGAGCTCCTGGAAGGGAACATAAGTTAGGAATCTCCCTCCCAGCAGAACAGTATGAAGCGATGCTGGCACAACTTGTCACCTGGCTGTATAGAAAGCGCATTGCAGTCATTATCACATTACACTGGCACATCGCAAAGTGACAAATTAATGATAAACAGGTGACACAATTTTGCATAAGCTGAGGTGGAAAGGCATTATGCAATGGGTGTTCTAGACTGGCACCGCTCCCCTGTACTAATATCAGATGGATTGTTCTATTCTGGGTATCTGATACTAAATTGTTAGTGGAAAGACGTCTACGACCTGTCATTGAAGTGGCAGCTATAAAAAGTCTTTATGAGTGAAGCCCCTATCACCTTTTGTGAGGTGGCTACTAGAAATGTAGTGATTGCCAGAGTTATAGTCAGTCAGGCTGAATTATAGTTGGCATTTATCTGGTTAATTCCAGGTGTCTGGCATTGACTGTACCCCACTGGGTGGAGTGTGACTCTGCTATATTGTGGGACAGCCAATGAGAGACATTGTAAGTGTATGTACTGTGCAGCGACCAATCACTGGGTTTCTCTCAACCAGTGTTGCACGCTGGGATAGGGTACATATACTGGAGGGATTTGCCATGTGATCAGACTAGCCGGGACCAGCCGTGGATTAGGGCTGGATGCTGTCCAGCCAACCCCAGGCTAGGCCTGAGGTGGGCAGAGGCTGGAGTGTGGAGTGTATGTTTGTACTACCCTGGATGCCTAGGTAGGGTTGCCACCCGTACGGGAATGACCCGGACAGTCCGGTTTTGGAATCCTGTGCCCGGGTACACTCCTTTTGCAGACCCGGGCACAGGATTCAAGCCCCAGACTTGCTCACCTGACAGCTGGCTGTGAGTGGCGGCGCCGCGGCGGACGGCAACTGTGAGTGGCGGCGGACGGCGACTGTGAGCGGCGGCGGCGGACGGCGGGCTGTGAGTGGCGGAGGGCGGCCGGCGATGAGGTGTCAGCGGC
>NW_017306353.1:110983-142130 GCF_000935625.1 Nanorana parkeri | reverse complement strand
TGAAGACCGGCCGCAGCTCCCTCCCTCCCGCACGCACACCCACCTGTCTGCCTCGGCTGCCGCTGAAGACTACATTTCCCAGCAGGCACAGCGCGACATAGCCAGTGGGGTCAGAGCGGAGAGCGGACAGCTGCAGCCAGGTAAAAATAAGACATCTCCCGAAAATAAGACCTAGTGTCTTTTTTCATTGAAAAAAAAATATAAGACAGTGTCTGTCTTATTTTCGGGGAAACACGGTAAGTAGCCTCTGAAGGAGAGAAAGTGTGACAGTCGGCCGAGCGCTGCGGGAGGAGAGTGCTGTGAGCGCCCGACGTCTCTCCTCCCACACCGCTCAGCCACCTGTCACAGATCGGCAGAGCGGTGTGGGGGCGGAGACAGGCCACGCTGTCACAGGAGGCTGAGCTCTCCTCCCTGCTCCGCTCGCTCAGCCTCCTGTGACAGAGGAGAACGGGTACAAGCAGTCAGTGATCGCTGAGTGTTTGTAGATAATTGAGGACAGAGTATGTTTACTATATCCTCAATGATGAATGAAAAGGTAAAATAAAAAACATCTTCGGTTTCGGTCTGACATTTTTTTAAATTTTGGTTTCGTTTTTGAAATCTTCATTTCGGTGCACCTCTTGTATCGGTGCATCCCTAATTTACACTAACATGGAATCGTGGTGCTGGTGACATCTGTATTGGAGTTCTGTTGTGAGCGGCGCCATCCGCAGTCATTACGAGCACCCGTTACTTTTGGGATATCGGGTAATGAGTGCGGCAAAGTATATGGATATTGCTTTATATAGTATATTTCTGGGGACCTGTGGCACACTGGCAAGTTGTGATTAACTCCAAATACATGCGTCGTGTATACTTTACAAAAAAATTGCCGCGAGGTGCTACAGTGTTCGGGTTTGGCTTGAAGAAAAGGTGGCAACCCTATGTCTAGGATCACCAAACCCTCTCTCCCCAGTGTGAAGATGTTTAATTAAAGTTATTCAGCATTGTATTACTGGAGTGGACATAAGCTTTGTGGGCACTAGAAAAGGGAGATTGAATGCTAGTGGGGCAGCTGAAGATCATACCCCTTGACAGACTAGAGATGATGACCTGGGTTATTCCAGCGGCTCCTTCGGGGATGAGCGCTACAAAACTATAAAGAGATTTTGTTTAGTTGTTGTTCTCTAAGGTGTTTAGGTGCTCTTTTTAGGCCGAAGTGGCAGGGTCTGTGTAAATACTACTCCCGGCCACCTTGTACTCACCTCTCCAGGGCTACCTGACTCCTTCTGGTATGGCTGGTGCTGGTACAGGTGCTAACTAGTACAGGGGAGCGTGTGAACTTCTCCCAGCATGCAGTGCTTGGGCTTAGCAGTCAATTGACGCAAGGGCCGCTGTCCCCATCACCACTCCAGTGCTGTCATGTCTTCTGCCACTTTTTCCAGCCTGCGTCTTCTTTCTTTGGCCACAGATGATGTAACTTCTGCACATGTGGGCTGGCATTAGATTGCCTCACCACTTTGCTGAATTCTCTGCATCTTGCCAAGAGTGTACACAGTACTGTGCATGTGTCGCAGGCAGTGTACAATTAAAGCAGAACTCCAGGAGAAAAAAATCTCTTAACCTTTGCAGTGGGGCTATCCCCGCAGTGGAAGGGTTAAGTGCTCATTTTTGTCTAGGTTCAAAAATAACAAAGTTATAATCACCTGATCCTCGAAGCCGGCTTGCTCTTAGATCGCTCCCTTTTACCTTGCTCCCCCTCCGCTGCAGCGGTCTATATTTCCGTGAGTCATTACATTCTATACACATGTAGGATGTATAGGACGTGAGGACACTGAGTGACATAACATCGCTGCAGCGGAAGAGGAGACAGGTTAAAGGGACCAGTCTAAGAGCAATACAAAACACAGAAATGTCCCAGCACACGTACCATCTAGCCTGCAACAAAACAAAATTGCCCTGTCTAACAGTATGCGTTAAAAAAGTCTAAGAGCAAGCCGGCTCCAAGGGTCGGTTGAGTATAACTTTGTTATAAGACTTTTTCTGCTTTAAAGAAAAATGTGCTAGCAGACAGGTAAAAGAAGTTTTTTGGGGCAGAAAAGACATACAAACGGGGACATTTATCAAGCATATTTGTGACACGGTGCGGATAAGGTTGCCCCTCACTTAGCAAAGTCTCTGCGACAGGTTTACTGTGTATTTACGACCCCAACGCCTGTATTCCTGGGCAGATTTGCAATGTTGTGAGCAAATTTATCACTGAAGATGAGATTTCTTTTTCACATAATTAAGAAGTAGTCAGGGTCAGGTTAGATTCTATCACAGAGAAGATGAGGGAGGAAATGATTACTCAAGCTGTAACCTTGTAGTAAATCTGTCACAAGCTCTGTCTTGCTGGTCCTGTTTAGCATTGCTTTGCTGTATGGCAGAACTGATCAATGTCCCAAAAAATCTCTACTGCTTGCAATTTATTAGGATGGGGGGGACTTCAGGTTTAAGGCTATTTTCCGGACCAGATCTGGAACATAGTGCATTGTGGTTTTGCAGCAATTATGCAGCGATTGGAATGCTTTTTTAAAGGAGAACTATGAGGTGAGTGCTTTTCACTCACCTCATAGTTCTAGCCGACCTGTGACAATGAGACTGTCACAGGTCGGCTCAGTAGATCGGGAGGTGAGCGAACACATACCGGCGTTCGCTCACCTCTCGATCCTGTCACGGCTCTCTGCCGTGACAGGGGAGGGGCTGGATTCCCCGCTCCGATCTGCCAGCGCTGACTGGCGGAACGGACGGGGGAGGGGGCGGGTACAGCTGGCTCTGCCTCTAGACAGGCAGAGCCAGCTGTCAGTCACGCAGCTGGGCGGATCCCGGCACAATTGTCGGGATCCGCTTCAGCTGCGGTGTTTCAGTATACCACGAGCAGCAGCTCGCGGCATACTGTGGCGTCTCAGTATACCGCGAGCTAAAGCGAGCGGTATACTGAGCCTAGGGTGACGGGAGGACGCTTTGTGTGCTCCCAGAAAAGCCTTAACCCCATAGTTCTCCTTTAAGCTTAAAATGGTCTTACAGGTGTGTTCTATGCGTTTCTGATGCGTTACAGTGCATTCCAGACCAGACAAAATAGGACAAGCAGTATTTTTCTGGTCTGGTGTGGAACGGACTGCGCTGGTGGGAACAGAGGCCAGCACAGTCCAGGATGCATAGGGATACATTGGGATGCATTGTGGGTCCAGAAACAATCTGGTCTGGTCTGGAGGTGATCTGGATGTGGTGTGAATAGGCCCTAACACTGTATAGGAAAAGCTGCCCTCATATATTTGATTAATTTAGTGACCCCCCCTATTTAGTTCATAGCCTGTCCATCTACTTCCACAGTGGTGAATAGTCATGATCCGCCAACATCCGGCAATGCAATGCTTGGTGCTGGAGAACAGCAGGCTGAGCATTGCCATATGGGAAGTGTAAGGGGGTAGCAATGGCTGTGCCTATGTATTATTTGCATAAGCTTTTCAGAAAGGCTTCAAGCTGTGCTAGAGTAGAGGATGAAATAAATGTTGTGACTTGACAGCTTATGCTGCCTGCTCCCTGCAAAAGCTGTTGGTTTACATGGTAGTGTTTTATTTTTGTACAGTAACTTTGTTGTTCTGAGCTTGCACGTTAAAATGAATGCAGCTCAAGGTCAACTGACTTAAAATGTAACATAGTTCTTGATTCATCAGACTTACCTTTACTTTACTCCATTGCTGCTCCATTTAGCCACTGGGTTACAAGAAAATACTCAGTACTTTTGGGTATGGGGACCATGTGACTTATTTCCATCCCCCCCTGATGCTCATTGATTGGCTAGCCCCAAGCACTGTCCCTTGGGGCAGAGAAAGAGTCCTTAGCTCTGTATAAACTCCAAGGGCGGGTGGCGAGAAGGAGTGAAAAGAAGTATGTGCAGCTGGTGGCGCTGCCGTTCAAGTGCACCTGCTTGTTTCTCTGCATAGGCGGAGCACAGGTTAACATGAATTCAGGAAATGTTAGTAAAGAACCAGTGGTATGACATAACTGGTGGCTCTTGTGGGGTGCCCTGGTATGTGACTACCAACTGCTGTGGCTGGGAATATGACCCTTTTTCCTCCAATCTACCATGCCTCACTTTGGCCGGTAACAGTACCCGTCACACGAATACTCCAGCCATACGTTAAGGTAGATGGGGAAGGATGGGTCAGATTTTTGACCATGAAAGCTAGTTCAATACTTTCCTTTTGTGATTTTGAACCTCAGTCCTAGCCCTCTGCCTAAAAAGGAGGTTGCAGCAATAAATTCTGTACCATGATGATAGGCACTAGCATGGTGATACTAGCTGTAAAAATACTAGACATGTAAGCTATGGAAAAATTAGGTTCGGTTCAGATATTTCGGATCCGAAATTCAATTCGGGTTTTGGATTCGGACGAAATCGAATTTTCATTAGTTTCGGATGAGTTTATGAATATTCATTGCGGGTCTGGGAGTCATATACATTATATTACTAAAGCTGAGGCTCGCAGATCCAAATGGCATTCGGGAGTTCCCAAATGCAATTAGGAAATTCGGATCCTGAATGGCATCCCGGTGTGGGAGCCATATACATGTATTACTTAAGCTGAGGCTCCCAGACCCGAATGGCATTCGGGAGCTCCCAAATGCAATGCGGAAATTCGGATCTCGAATGCCATTCGGGTCTAGGAGCCTCAGCTTTAGTATTATATGTATATACTGTATATGGCTCCCATGTTGCGGTAACCAAAATTTGTGTTCAGACCCGTTCGGATCCATTAAACCGAAAAACACAGCATATTGTCCAGAAAAGTCACAAGTATGATTCAGTTTAGTTTTTTAAATGAAATTTGGACTTGATCCGAAATTCGGAAATGAAAATCCGAAAGGGAAACGGATTTGGGGGTCATTGTAGACCACAGGCTGAAAAATAGTTTGCAGTGTCAGGCTGCGGTAAACAAAGCAAGTAGAGTCCTTTCCTGTATTAAGAGGGGAATGTTTTGCAGGGACAAGTCCGTAATTATGCTACTTTATAGATCACTGGTTCGGCCTCATCTGGAGTATGCGGTCCGGTTTTGGGCACCAGTGGGGGATGTCCTTGAACTGGAGAGGGTCCAGAGGAGGGCAACCAAAATCATAAAGGGGATGGAGGACCTGAGTTATGAGAACAGGCTTCTAAAATCGAACATGTTCTCCTTGGAAGTAAGGAGATTAAGGGGGGACATGATTTTCATGTATAAAATGTTTACCGGGGATAGTAACATTAGCAGCAAACTTTTTACAATGAACTCGATGACAAGGACGAGAGGCCACCACTTAAAATTTGTGGAGAAAACATTTCAGCACAAGGGGCGAAAGGGGTTCTTCTCAGTTAGATCAGTCGGGGTCTCGAACTCGCTGCCACATGATGTGATTTCGGCTGAAAGTGTGGAATAATTCAAGAGGCGATTGGATGATTTCCTCAGGGACCGTAATATACAGGGGTACAAGTACTCTTAAAATTGATAACACACAAGGGACCTATACATACTACACACCAATAGGACCATACACACATACACAAATAGGTTAGACTTGATGGACATATATGTCTTTATTCAACCTCAAATACTATGTAACTATGGAATGTCAGAATTTTGATTCGGAATGAAACGAATCGCACATATCTAAAAAAAACTATCATGCCAAGAACACCAAGCAATAAAAGCAAGGGTACCTACTACCTATAAAGCCACCGTATTACCTGGGCTTAAAAACCTGCACTAAAATCTGTGAACTAGAATGAAATGGTTCATGATGTGTAAGACTGCATTCTACATCCAGAAACACAGCGGAAGTACTCATTTTGTGTTATGATAAAGGCTGCAATTTGTCAAGATTATTTTATATAGTATATAAACTATATAGTATATCATTTTATATATCATTTAGTCTCTTCCTGAAAGTAAATGTCAACCATAATTTGGTCAGTACTTAGCTGTGCACCTATCATAAGCAAATATTGCTACAGATTTACTAATACTGCTTACAAAAACTGAAACTTGGTATTGTAGACCCCTTATATCATGAGGGATTGGCATGGGCTTCCTCAAGAGGAAGTATCAAAAGTGTCTCCTATGAGAAGATATGGGTCTGTCTGCAAAAGGCTGCCATTCTATACGCCTTTTGTCCGCCCTGCTACCAACATTTGGCGTGGAGACAGAAGAAGGAACCAAAGTTCCAAGTCAGTAGACAAAAGAGTAATGCCTAAAGCAATAAAATGTTGAGGCAGATGGTGATCAGGAGTTTTAGACCATGCAAGGTTAGGCTGTATTCAAAAGAAGTGTCTAAAGATAACAGTTTGGAATGTCAAAGTCATGACACATTGGACCAAAATTGACAAGAGGAATCAGTTCAGTAGATTAGTTATGGAACCTCAGCACTGAACTAACAAGGACCTTTTTCACCCAGTCCTTTAAGTCTATTGATCCTCAGATCACACTTGCAGTGTGCTTATATGTTTTACCGTTTTTGGTTACTAGGTGGTAAGGGAATACAGGCAGTCCCCGAGTTACAAACATCCGACTTACATACGACTGCTACTTTCAAACGGAGGCTATTACTGTACAGCAGGGGTAGTTGTATTGCTACTGCGCTGGTGCCGACGAGGAGTCCCCGCCTTTTTGGGTCTGGTTCATAGTACTGTACATACACTACAGGAAGTTGGCTCTTGTTAGTCTTGCAGAAAAGGGTGCCCATCTCTTCTTCCGGGTCACTGTGAGGTTTTAACTGCAGACAGACCTAGAGAGACTGAGCGGAGAGGCTACATGACTGCGGGGAGGAATAGTCCCGGGAGAAAGAGTTAAAAATAAAATGGGAATAGCTGCTCTTACCTGATTGAACGTGGGGGTCAGGGGTCCGGGAGGAGCCACATGGGAAGGATCTGCAGGGCCTGAGGGATGTCCTTTTCCACCCTCCCTCCCTGAATTTTGTAGTTATGGGGTTCTTTTGTCACGGCAGCTTGGCGGTTTAGGGGGTCTTCAAAATCGGAGTTGATTACGAAAATGGGGGGCCCTCAGCTGGTATGGGTGCTTCCCCCTGTTGGTGTCCGGATTTGTAAAGGGCGGGGCCTGGCCCCTTGGGAACCCAGAAGGAGTAAGTGTCCTCGAGCTGGTTGTGGTGCGGCTGGGGACATGGATGGAGTGTTAGGAGAGGCCTTTTTTGGGCTGTTAGGCACCCAAAGACCCCTTCTTAGGTCAAAAATCGTTTACAGTATTATTTGTGTATATTATTTGGTTTATTACTTTTGGTTATTGTTAAAAGTTGTTTGGTTTAATAAAAGGGCTGCTGTGGCCGTTAAAATCCATGTCGCGCAGTCCGTATGTTATTGTGGTTTTAACGGAGGGACGAACATTGACGAATCCATCAGTCATGTCTGTATCCTCTGTATCCTGTAGAGTGATGATGGGAAAAAGATGTCTCCACTGAAGCTTTATCACCAATCCTTGTTTCCATGACAACTCAAAATTTTGAAAATCCAATTGTCACAGGGACAGAAAGTGAGGTGAAATCTTCTGAAAAGGGGCACACAAACTTTACAGGGTGTTAACCCTTCCCTATGCTATCCAAAACAAAACAAAAACATTTTGGCTGGAGTTACACTTAAAAAATTTACCTGTTCCAACTTACATACAAATTCAACTTAAGAACAAACTTACAGACCCTATCTTGTTCGTAACCCGGGGACTGCCTGTACTCCTAAAAAGCACACCTAGTCTAATCATACAAGACTGGTGAAATGAGGAGAGGATAGTAAGCTGTTTGGAGCAGGTGCTTGGCATAATACGCAATACATTTGAGAAAATAAAATATCAATTGCCTCCAAGTCCTTTCGCCTGTGGGAGAGGGTTTTGCAAACATTATCCTGGGAACCTTGCTGATGTGTCTCCGTATAATTTACATTTGTGTCAACTTCTGTAATGATTCACATGTTGACCAGAACCATCAGCTCTGTGATAAAGACTGTAGTCTGAAACAGTACATTTAATGGGTCAGTATTTTTGTCCTGTAAAGGTTACATGATGTTTGATACACCTGGAGGGTGAGGTTTTTACTTACAGGGCTGCCTCAGAATAAACTGAATTTACTTAGAAGACCGTTCTCACTTTATAGAGAGTTACTTGCATACACCATATGGCCAAAGTTTTGTGGATACCCCTTCAAATTATTGAGTTAAGGTGTTTCCAGTGAAGGGTGCTGTTAATGCTACAGAATGCAGAGACATTTTAGACAATTGTGCACTTCAACCTCGTGGCAACAGGTTGGGTGAAGGCCCTTTTCTTTTCCAATATGAGTATGCACAAAGACAGGTCCATAAAGACATAAGGCTCAAATCACAAAGCTAACACACTAAGGTAAGTATCCTCATTTTCAGAAAAGTCCCACTTATTTTCCATTGGGTCCAATGAAAATAGAGATTTATAGGCACATGGCTAAAAAAAAGTGTCCTAGGTTGGTGTTAAATCTTTGTGAATTGAGACTATGGTGTGACGAGGTTGGATTGGAGGAACTCCTGGCCTGCACAATCGTACTGAACACCTTTGGGATGAATTGGAACGCTGACTGCAAACCAGATATTTTTGTCCAATATTAGTACCTTACCTCACAAATTCCTTTTTGAATGAATGGGTATAAATTCCAGCAGACACATTCTGACATCTTGTGGAAAGCCTTCCCATATGATTGGAGGCTGTTAGAACCACAAGAAGCAGGGAGGCAATTTCATATTAATGCCTTATAATGTAATGTCCAACAAGCTCATATAGGTTTGATAGTCAGGTGTCCACAAACTTTTTACATACATATGGTGTATGTTTCTCAAGGAACATTGCCTGAAATCTCCGTACTTCTACAGTATGTTCTGGGGAAATATATAGAAATCCTTAAGTATTATTAAAATGTCTTACGTTTGAATTGTCAGCTTGGAAATACTTGTTCTTTTAGAAGGTGTGCAGTCGTAAATGTTTAGTATTTATTTTTCTCTTCTCATTAGGTCCCTGGATAGAAAGTTGCAGAGGCCGGTTCTTGGGAAATCTCTGACCCTACCCAGCATCCCTCAGTCTCCAGTGCTAACCAGAGTTCCCCAACTTCAAGAAGGAGTATCCCGCCTCCCTTCCACATGTTCAGCCAATACAGACACCCTGACGACGTGCAAACTGCCACCACTTGGTATGTCCTGCAACACAGAAAGTTTTGTGTGGTTTTGAAATAATGAGAACCATTTTGAAAAGTTGATAATTGTCTGCCTTTGTAGTGACAGCACAAGACAAATTCACAACTGACTTCACAAATCTTGGATTTATGTAATATACAGCAACAATATCATTTTCAAATGGAAACAGAACTATGATTTTCATCATTAAAGTGTAGGTCAAACCAGTTTTTTGCTTTGGGTAGAGTGGAGAAAGGTTAGAACCCTCTTAGGTTTTTACTGCTATTTGGTACGCCTTTAGGGGAGATTTCCCTAATTTGCTGTTCTGCTGACAACCTCTTTCCAGACAGCAAGTGAGGAAAGAAGAGGAAGTAGAGGAAACCTGGAATTTGTATTCATATTGTGTCCCTTTTGCAATTGTTATCCTCACTTCTGTCTGGTGAAACCGAAACACCAGGAACATTATTTCTAATGGAGCCCAGGATAGCAGTAAAGACCAGATGGGATTTAATCCTTCCCCACTCTATCCAAACCTAAAAATAAGTTTTTGGCTTGACATGCACTTTAAAAAATAGTGCTTGAGTGCCAGTGAAGTGACTACATCCATGTACAGTTTTCACTGAGTAGCTGGCAGGAGCATCTTGGAAGAATGATGTCTTCAGAGTCTGCTGCAGGAAGGAGGAAAGCATTTCCTCAGCCCCCCTCTCCCTTCATCACTACTGTGTTTCCCAGAAAATAAGACACTGTCTTATATTGTTTTTGGCTCAAAAAAACACACTGGGTCTTATTTTCGGGGTAGGTCTTACCATGCCATAATACTATACCATAATACTGGTAGAAGACTTACAAGACAGGAGTGAGTGGAAAAGTTAAGAATAGGGTGATCAGGGCAAACGGGTGCCGGACCTTTCCAAGAGCAATTTAGTAACCAATCACTGGCCAGAATGACCGAAGCGCACTTTCACTATCGATTCCTCATAGGCGAGTGCATTTGGTATCACTCCGCCTCTGACAGGAGCCAGCACTCCCTCTGCTGCCGCCTCGCTTCCTCTAGTGCTGGCTTCGTTGGCACCTCTGATTCCCTCCCATTTCTCCCACGGCTCTTCAAGTTCGCCCTTATGCCACCACCGGACCTGGGAATGGTCACAACTAAGTCTTATTTTCGTGGTAGGTCTTATATTTTCGCATTTCTCAAAAATAGTACTAGGCCTTTTTTTCGGGGTACGTCTTATTTTCTGGGAAACACGGTAGTTGGCACTGTTGTAAGATTGTAACTTTGTGGCAGTTCATAAGGTGAGATCAGCTAATGGCTTTACATGGTGGTTTCATCTATGTGCAAACTTCTTAGTTTAGGAGATTCCCTGGATGCTGTCGGCCTTCTGGCAAGAAAGGCCTTTGGAGCATCAGCATCAACCTGAAAAAATATATCCGAAGCTAGGTCCACATCAAGGAGTGAGTGAAAATAAGCAAAGTACCTGGTAGTCAAATTCACAAATTTAGAATGGAAATGCATGCAGGGTACATTGCCTGCCAACACTGGTCCTTTGTGTTTTGTCCATCCTAACATTGCCTGAATACACCAGGCCACCCTGCTGTGTAAAATCCTCTGGTTGACAGCAATTTGGCCTTCAGGGAACATCTAAACCCGAATCTGTTTTTTTGCAGGCTAGGGATTCCCAACTGTGCTATCAAAACGCTCTCTGTAGTGTATACCATTCATTCTCCAGTTCATATAAATGTGTTTTAAATATATATACCCTGAAAGCAACCGCTTATACCCCCTACTCCATTCATACTTCAACCAACAAGAAGCATTACATACAGGTATGGGAAAGACATGCTATGAAAAGATCATGTTAAGCAGAACTAAACTCTAAAACTAAAAAAAATTGCCTAGAGGTGGGGATTTTTGGCAGATGAGGCCTGCGTTGTCTCTTCTGCCAAAAACCTTCTTGCTCACTTCCCTAGAAAATGTTGTGTTCTTTCTGTACACTGTATGGCACATGCGCAGTACAATCATTCTCAGCATCTTACAACTGGGTGCTGAGGACAGTGTAACATTTGTTTGCCTGTGCAGAAGTTACATTATGGCCTCATTCACACGAGAAAAAGCCATCACGTACATCTCCATGCTGCGTGCACGGCCGTATCGGGCAGCTCCGGGGAAGAACAGCTGCTGCGTGTGATTAGTACGCAGCCTCTGCCCTTCTCTATGGGAGTACACGGCTGTACGCTCACCCCAAGTGCAGGTCCGTGCGTGTGCGGGTGTCCGTACTTGTACGCTGACAGGATGGATCCTGTCTGCGTCCGAGCCAGGACACCCGCACCTGTACGGACCTGCACTTGGGGTGAGCGTACAGACGCGTACTCCCATAGACAAGGACAGGGGCTGCGTACTAATCACACGCAGCACCTGTCCTTCTCGGGAGCTGCCCGATACGGCCGTGCACGCAGCATAGAGCTGTACGTGTCGGCTTTTTCTTGTGTGAATGAGACCTATTAGTGGCTGCCCCATGGCTAAAGAGGATGGATGGGAACCCGAAGGTAGCAGCAGATGAGATGGCGGCAAGGGACAGAGCCTGCATCACACAGCTGTAGAGGTAAATAGCTATATAGTTAGTCAGGTTAAAAAAAAAGACAAAGTCCACTGAGTTCAACAAGCAGAGAATAAAAAAGATGAATACATCTTATAAATAAACAAATAAACAAAACCTTATCAATAAACAAAACCTTATGCTCACAGTTGATCCAGAAGAAACCCCGTAGAATCTCTATAAAGCATGGTCCAATTTTGCTCCAATAGGGGGAAAATCCTTCCTGATCCCCTAAGGTAATTAGATATTCTCTGAATCAACAATCTCTGGTGTTATTTTTAAATAATAATATCCAGGTATATTCTGTGCATTTAGGAATGCATCCAGCTTTTTCTAAAACAATTAAGTGAGCTGGCTAGAACTAGTTTCCAAGATAGCCTAGTCTCTATTTTCATAGCTATTACTGTGAAGAATTCTTTCCGTATGTGGAGATTAAACCTCTTTTTTCTCCAAAAGCAATGAGTGCCCCCTTGTCCCTTGCAATGACCTTAAAGTGAACAACTTTGCACGAAGTTCAATATATGGGACATTTGTGTATTTATAGGAATCAAATACCCCCCTAAATTTTTTCTTCTCAAAGGACACAGCTCTGGAGAAGGGCACACTTGTAAGGTAAGTGTGCATTTCTCCATTTCTAACAGGGATTGGAGACTTATGTCTTTGTTTCTTTAAAGTGACACTAATCCCAGGAGTCAAGTCTTAAAAATACATTCAAGTACCTTAACTATTAACAAAAATGTATCTTATTTGTGTATCACTCGGCTGTAGATCCTCAAATCATCTCTGGATTGGTGCTAATACTGTCCTTCCTCCTGGAGGGTGGCTACTTTTGTTCCCCATGTTCCCTGTGTGTGTTGTAAAGTAGTCACCACTCCAAGCTCACACTGTGATGGACTATAATCTTACGTTTAGTTTACTAATTTGTATTAAGATTGTAGTCCATCACAAGAGCGAGCTTGGAGTCCAATGAGGGAAATAGTTCCCATTCCTCTGTGTTTATGATCATGCTCTTGGTACTGAAAATTGAGGGACGCTGGTAATTAGTAGAAGTGGTTATTCCCTGGCCTATAGTTTGTTTGTTAGTGTTCAATGCTCCTGTAGACGTCAGAATAACGTGAAGGTTTAAGACTTCCTGTGTCCCTCAATGGACTCCAAGAAAAGGATTATTTCTCCTCCATTGAGGTTCACAGGAAGGCTTAAACCTTCAGGTTATACTGCTGCCTACAGGAGGATTGGACACTAGCCAAACAAAGGAACTGTAGTACAAACATCCTATTGTTACACATATGATAATATTAAGACTGACTTGCAAGAAACTGGGGACCCGATAACTACTTCTAAATTTTTACATTATGCATGGAGATCGGGTGAGAGGAATAGAAAAACAGGTGACTCCCTTGATTTTAGGGAGACATGTCGAGGTTGCAGTGGTTGAGTATTTGAGGATTATCCTTCTAGAAACAGAGAAAAGAAATGAGGTAGACAAAAGAATAAAAAAAAACCTAGGCAGCAATATTACAAAATACATTTATAAGAACAGACATATGGATAGCCCCTCCGGGAACAGTGATCTGTGACTCTGCTGCCCTGCTGGAGCAGAATCACTCAAAGCTGACCCTTGTCTTACAAGTAAGAGGCCCAGACTGGCTGCGTTCCCATTCTCATTGACATCACATATGCGACTGGGAGAAGACGTGTGCTGATGTCTGCCAAAACTGCTTCTGTTCTTCACTGATACACGCAAATGTTTGTCAAGTAATGCTTTGGTACACACTCCAGGAAACATACACTGCTAACCCCATCTTCAGTCTGCAACTCCGATACCTAGTTATTACTGTGTGTGCATATTGTTATACAAACACAAAATACTATATTAGAAACTGGGAAATGATTTTGGTGTATTACTATTGTTTATTGTTTACTACTATTGTTTATTTTTTGGCTTTCATTATACCATTATTAGGACTTTGAGCTGTATTGAACCGATGTGCTTTTAAACTTGTGAATTACCCCTGTACTATGGGATTCAGAGGTGGCCTTCATCTCCCGACCCCATCAAATCATTGTTGTCCCTTTACTGTGACAGGGTGCCCCTTTGACCAATAGGTGGGTGGGGTAGCCAAGTGGCTGGTTTTGGGGCCCCTACCGCACTCATACAGTTGGTTAAAGGAATGCACAGGTATCTTCAAGTGTTTGCAATTTATGTTGTTTCTAACTAAATGCATTAAGTGTGATGACCGGTTTATTTTAAAAAGGACCCATATGGAGGCTGCCAGTGCCATCGCTGACCTCTACTTCTGAAATGCTAGTTGCTTGGTTGATATTCCTGGAACAAGTTTAAAGGGGTTACTCTGGGAAAATCAAAAACGTACCCTTCCATGGGGCTGCTCCCAGCTCTGCAAGGGTTAAGTGCTTATTTTGTCTAGGGGGCCCAGATTTTTTTACCTGATCCTCAGTCCCACCGGCTCCCTCTGGGTTGCTAGAAAGGTCCCTGTGGCCTCTTCTCCCCTGGGCTCCAGCAGTCTACGGACCAGTAATGTCATCACGTCTTAAGCAGGTCCATTGACTGAGACATGAGGATGTTGAGGAATATTCCATAAAAAGATTGGAGCGGGAGAGAGGTGAGTGATTACCACTACGGGACTGTGGATCAGGTGAATAAATCTGCTTTGATTCACATAGACAAAACAAGCACTTAACCCTTGAAGTGCGGTGGTAACTCCACTGTAAGGGTACGTTTTTTTTTCTTTACCTGGAGTACTTCTTTAAGGACAATGGCCGGTTTGCTTTAAAGGAAACCTGTACCCACATGGAGGCTACCATTGTTGGCCTCTACTTCTGCAATGCTGGTATGTTGTCATCCCTGGAACAAGTTTAAAGATAAAAAATATTCACATCACTTTGATTTTCCAATCTGCATGTTTGTTCCAGGTCAATCACTCAGAAAATATTAAAGTTGGAGACAGCCAGGCAACTGGTAATCTTAGTGGTCATATACCCGTTACAGATGACTGACCTGTATAATTAAATATTTCTGATGGTATTTTGTTTAAAATGCATTCTTCTAGTGCCTGTATGGAGAGGCATTCCTCACACTGCGTGTTTTCTCCACAGTAGACTCATGGCGTTGTGGAGAAAGACAGATGAACACTGGCGCCTTCCCTCCACGGCTCTTCTCTTCCCCAGAGGAAACCCGTCCATGTCACCAGCAAGCCTTCCACATAAGGAAGAGCATTTCTGTGGACAACCACCTTAGTTCTTGCCATTACCCAATGCAGCCACCCGATCCGCAAGGACAAAGAGTGAAGAGCAAACTGAGGAGGCAATTTGTAAGTACAACCTTTTTCTGCTTTCTGGTTGCAGTGAAGATCAGATACATAAGCAGCATGGAAATTGTTAAAAGGGGTCATCGATTGTCTTAAGGGTGACCACATATGAACCAATAATAGCATTTGATGTAACAGATTTAGTCATTGCTAATGACGATAGGCATAGTCTACCTTTTACACCATGTTTCATGTTATACCCATAGTTAGGGTACATACACCACACCTACAAACCAGAATCATGGGGTTTGTACATTCATTCTGTCTTTTCATTTTTAATCAGCCAGACTGTGCAGTCATCTATTTTCAGGGATTGCTGAACGTAAATACACTGTGGCAAAGGGACTTAGCAGTGTGCTAGCAGCAGGGTGGTGATGTCACTGCAATTGTAGTTCATTCAGCATTTCCTCTGTCTCCTTAATTCTGTACAGACCTGGGGCTGGGGGTAAACAATGCGAGAGCATGTGCTTTGCACCTTCACTGCACTAATCTCAGCGGCAATGCTCTGCAGGCTGAATTGCAAACATGTATTTAATGCACATTTTTTATTTTATCATTGTTGGTGCATTTGTTTTTGTTTTTTCCAAAAGGTGGACTATGCCTTAAAGCCTTTAATATATGGATGAAATGCAAAAGTGTGACCTGCCAAAGAATTTGTAATGCTTTGTGTAGATGGGCAAATGTAGCATGCTTCCAGGTACATTCTGTTCACATTTAGACTCAAGAATCAGTAGTGTTAAGCCAAGGAAGTAGTGGAGTGATTGTCCTCTTTAGTAGAGGTGTGTGTATCACAATAATGACTGGATGAAATGACAAATCCTTTGGCAGGTAAAACAGTAAACGTCTGTACTTAAACTGTGTTTTCAGCTGATTGTCCGGAGTTCCACATTAGCTAGACCAGCAAGTGAGTTCTTCTGAATGATAAAATGATTTGGTATCAGTCACACATTTTCGATCATCTTAGAAAATCTCTGTATGACTGGATCACTGAATAAAATCTTGCATTTGGTGATTCACAGGAAATTTTCCGCTCAAAATTTGAGTTAGAGTAATACCATTCAATGCAAGCAGGAAAATATAATTTGTGCTACGTACTAAATGATACATGGCTCTGCTAATATAAATGTAGAAATACGGTGTTCTTATATCCTCATTTGTTGTTACATTGATGCGATTTGTCTGGGGGATGACAGGACAGCATTTTAGAACTGTTTACAATTTATTTTAGCAGTAACATCAGGTAAAAATAATCGGGAGAGATAAAAGTCCTGATTTCCGGCATTGGTGGCTATAGGCACACAACCCTTGGCACCCAAAACAAAACCCTTGTGGTGGGATTACCCCATTTAAAAAGAAAATTCTTCTTCCTAACCCTGCTTAGACTACTGGAACAGTTTGCATATAAGTTTATTTGAGATGAATGTATTTCTACTTATCATGGGAAAGATGTGTAACCAGTGACCATAGAAGGAAAAGCCGTCTCTTGACCTTGGTAGCCTATAGTCATAGGCCTAGTGCTTAAAGATGAGATGTAAGGATACACTATTATTTGCTGCACCTGCTGTACTCCCATCCAGTCACTAACAATAGCAAGGCAGCTGTAACAGATACCAATGGTGGTGTCATGTCTCTGCCTCCTCTGTGTTCTTTGCCCTTCTCAAGACATGGGCTGTGATGATGCTGCACCTGGGTCTAGCAACATCACAGGCTGCTGTGGATCATTACAACATTTGCCCCATTGGAAGATTTGCTCTCAGCTCTTTATTTGGTAACTCACTTTATGTCTTGGTGACAATTGTCATCCAGACAAAAAGAATAGTGAGACTGCCCAGTGGAGACAAAGACAGCAATAAAAAGTTAACAGACAGTTTAACCTTTTGCTACACCCAAAACTAAAAACATGGGACCCCTCCCCCAATCCTAACCGATAGCATGTACCCACATACTGTATGTACCTAACCCATAACATAATCCTAAATCTAACCTGTAACTTAAAGTGACATTAAACCCTCAGATTTTTTAACATAAACCAATACTGTAATGTGTGCCTTACTGTAATCCATGGTTGTTTCCCTTCTCTTTGCTGCTCTTCCTTTTAAATCCTCATGTCTTCTCATACTTGGGGAGAACTTCCCTTTTCAGCTCAGGGCCTCTTCCTGTAGTGCTGGCTCAGGTTACAAGCCTATAGAAACTTATACACAGACACCGTGTATCCATTCCTGAGACAAGGCAGTCTGTTGCAAAACAGAAGTTCTGCCCAGCATGAGAACAGATACAGATTTAAAAGGAAGAGCAGCAAAGAGAAGGGAAACAACCATGAATTACAGTAAGGCACACATTACAGTATTGTTTTATGTTAAAAAATCTGAGGGTTTAATGTCACTTTAAACCCATCCCTAAACTTAACCTATAACATGAACACAACTCTAAACCTAACCCATAATGTAATGTCACCATTAAATCTAATCAATAGCATGAACCTAAACACAACCCATAACATGAACCCATCCCTAAACACAAATTAAAACATGAACCCATCCCTAAACACAAATTAAAACATGAACCCATCCCTAAACCGAACCCCTAACATAAACCCACCCATAAACCTAAGCCATAACATGAACCCACCCCACATAGCCCATAATGTGAACCCACACCTAAACCTAATCCATAACATGAACCCACCCCTAAACATAACACATAGAATGAACCCACCCCTAAACATAACACATAAAATGAACCCACCCCTAAACATAACCAATAACATGAACCCACTCCTAAACATAACCCATAGAATGAACCCACCCTTAAACATAACCAATACCATGAACTCACTCCTAAATATAACTCATAGAATGAACTCACCCCTAAAAACAACCAATAACATGAACTCACTACTAAATCTAACCCATCAGCTCTCTAAAGAACAGATGTTTTTTTAGCAAAGAAGTTAGGGTTAGCTTGATAAAAGACATGAAATGGAGCCTAAAGCTACAACTACTGACTGAAAATTGTAAATACTATACGAGCATCCTGAAATTTTATTTTTAGTCCTAAGAATAATAGAGAAAATATAATAAGCAATGTGCATTCCCTTTAATGTTCAGTACTGAGAGACCAGCACTTTACATGAAGCTGTTGAATTTCAAAAGCATTTGCAGACATTAGAAAGGAAAAGCGAGGGCACTGGTAAGAGGGCCCTGCTCATTAGTCTCATACCTGCATTGACTCTTTGGGTTAGTGGCCTTGTAAATATGTGGAATTTCACTCCTGTTTCTCTTTAACAGATTACAGATCTGAGAACAGAGAAAAGTCAAATGGTTTTCCTAACACATTGATCTCTTTACAGTTGTGCCTTGCTAGCAGAATGCTAATTAAATTCTTGCACAGTTTTCATGCCCCCATAGCAACCAAGTGCTGGGTGTAACTGATGATGCTTATTGTTGATGCAATCCACATTATGGTGTGATGTAAAACTCAGATGGTGTATCGGGCTGCTTCTTTCTTTCATTTATCTATTTAATTCTATTTCGGTACAGTAAAGTGGAACTTTAATACACCAGCCTTCTTGCATTTCCCCATTTAATACCCCACATGCTCAGGGCCCTTTGGGCATCCTGCTGCTCTATCCCCTCCAGAATCATGACACCCTTTGTACAAGCTCTGTCCTTCGTGTCATTTGATTATTTCATGAGGTCGGCATGAGGCCTGCCTCATATACAGAGCTATTTTCAGCTGTACAAAGCACTAAAAAGGAGAAAGGAGATATAGCTTCATTTTTCCTGAGCTATAAGGAACCTTTTGACTTCTCTCAACATCCCCTGCAGCCCCTGTAGTTCTCTTTTTGAATGTGACCACAAATGTCCAGGGTCATCACAATTTGTAAAGTTCGAGGCTTGGTGTCCCCTCACTGGTGCGCTGTAGGCCCCGCCTTAGGCGTTTCATGCTAAAAATACAGTCCAGTCCAAGCTGTTGCAATCTGAAGTAAGCTATTAGGGGCAGTCACAGGGGCAGTCACAGGGGCAGAGAGAACAGGTGGCTGGTCCTCATTTTTACCACCAATCCGTTTACCACCAAATCACCACAGCCATGGCATGTGTACAAGCCTGAGTGGCGCAAATCCCCCCAGCCATGGCAGGGGTACAAGCCTGAGTGGCGGCCACTCAGGCTTGTACACATGCCATGGCTGTGATGCTTTGCATAACAGTTGCAGCAAATCGTATACAGCATGTTGTGCTTTCTTTCCATTGCAGTAAAGGGTACCGCACCCCAACCACTTGGCACACGTTTGTGGTCTGGTATTGCAATGCAAAACCTCATTTGGGATACAAAAACAAAAAAAAACAGGTATTCAGGAGGTGGCAGTATTGTCTCCTGAATGTCTTTAAACCGGCTGTCAACTGCCCTCTGAAAGTGATCCACCATGGATTGCTTTTCAGAGGGCAGTACAATCTGCTGCCCGTGTGAACCTAGCTTAAGTTTCCATCTGCTCACCTAACACTAATTCAGGTTTGCCTTTTCTGTGGGTGCTAAACTGAGCCACAACTAGTGGGAGGTCACATGGCTGCTGTCAACCAATCAATGACCCTGCCTGAGTATGCTTATAGCTCCGTTCTAGTACATGCGGCCTGGAGAGGTGGTAGATGGTGGGATGAAAAAGTTTAACAGTCTATTACAGGATAGGGCAATATAGGGGATGTAAAATGGAGGAAATGCAGGAAGACTTCAAGGGCCACCTATAGTATTAGTCTGTTTAGCCATTTTAACTCCTTTACACAATGTGGTTGAATAATTTAAAAATAGGGCATGCATTATACGTATACTTCAGCAGTGGTTTCAGCCAATCAATGCACATTAGTTGGGATCCTAGGGGACTCCACTGGGACATAATTATTGACCTCAAAACTAACATAAGTAGTTGCTGCCACTGCAGTATCCCTGTACTCCAGCCATTTTTTTTAACCTTAGTCCTAGTTCACACCAGTTGCGGTGGCCTTGGATTTTCCACACTGGATCAACGGTACTCATCTCAAGGACACAAGATAACAATTGTTTTCTATGTGCCCTGTTCACACCACAGGCTGCTAAACATAAACACCACTGGGGCAGGGGCAGCTGAGTTTCTGTGTCACTGCTGGGAGGGAAAGCTGAGCAGAGGAAAGAATAACTTTGAAGCACTCTGGTGCTTCTCATTGGAATTCTGAGGATGAATTACTCCACTGTGGCTGCAGCTACAGAGGTCAGTGAGGGGGGAGGGATAGCCTGTGTAGAGGTAGGCCAATGAGGAGGGAGTTACAATAGTCAAGACGAGAGATAACAAGGGAGTGGATGCGTAATTTAGCGGTTTCATTGGTGAGGAAGGGGCATATTTTGGAGATGTTACGAAGGTGAAGGCGGCAGGATTTGGATAGTGATTGGATGTGGGGAAGAAAGGTGAGGTAAGATTCAACGATCACACCTTAGCATGGGGATAGGGATAGATAGCAATCTCAATTGAAAAGTTGGGGGAAAGTGCACCGGGGGAGGAAATATCATGAGCTCAGTTTTTGAAAGGTTGAGCTTTAAGAAGTGTTGTAGCATCCAGACTGATATGTCAATTAGTACATTTGTGACACACAAGGACACTGAGGCGGTGAGTTGTGGAGTGGAGAGATATATTTGAGTGTCATCGGCATTGAGATATTGGAAGCCATTTGAGGTTATCAACTGACCAAGGGAGGAGGTGCAGATACAGAAGAGAAGGGGTCCAAAGACAGAGCCTTGTGAGACCCCTATGGAGAGAGTATATCAACCTATGCACCCTTTACTTCAGCGTTGCTTCTGGTAATAGCCAGCTTATGCTACAGCTAGACGTAGTTGAAGGTAGTCAGTTGATTTTTCTCACAAGCAGACGGCTCTTTAAAGTTTAATATGTGCACCTAGTGTTTTGTATGATAGCTGTAACGTAATCCTGACATTGATATCCTCTTATCACTCAGTTTCCTCCCTCATTACCAGCCCTAGTAGTGTAATGAGGATCTCCTGTTACGTTTCTATGAAATCTAAAACCCCATTTCTTTTTACAAAGAATATACTGATAAGCAGGTATCCCTTAGCAGCTTTTGGGATAATGATTTGAACTCCATCTGAGGCATCAGAAAGGTCTGGTACTTCCAGTTTTAGTCTGCCGCTTCTGTGGAAGTGACTTCCTTAGACACGTTCTTACAAAACACAGATACAGCGAAGATCCCCGACTCTTTTAAGACTACCGGCCTCCACTCGTCCAACCAGATGACAGATCTTAACGAGAATCTTCCTTGATCCCCGTAGTTGGCCCGTGTCAATCTATCTAATCTGCCTGCCTGCACTGAGGAGATGTTTTTCAAGGTGTGATCAGGATGGGTTACCCTCCACTTTTATGAGAAGCGTTGGAGACTTTACAGATAGTAAAACCACCCATCGCTTTCAACTTTCTCCATAAAATTTAAAGAACAATTTGCTTCCGGGGTATAATCGCTTCAGCAAATACAGCTCAGTGCTTGCTAGGTGGCAATGGGGGCGTTTGGACCGTAAGGTCCAGGTCGGCGCTGAGACGATAGATATGTGGAATGTTCAGAAGGGGAAATCTGTGTTTTGCGGTAAGAATATTTGCGTATTTTGACTTTCTTTGAATGATTCCCTTGCGGTGTTATTTTTAGATGACGGTATTGTAAGAGGCTTTGATGAAGACTCTTCAAATGTCATTTAACAGTTTTAAAACTATCAGGACATTTATTGTTTGTTGCTTTATGGAAAGCCGTATTATAACCAAGGGGAGCACACTGTCTCGGTGGTCAACACAGGTGGTCAACTCGGTTGATCGCTGTCTCCTCAGGTCAGAGATATTACTCCAAGCATACACATTGGTATACAGTGGTAGCACTTCGGCCTCACAGCACTGGGGGGCCCCGGTTCGAATCCTGGTCAGGACACTATTTGCATGGAGTTTGCATGTCCTCCCTGTGGTTGTGTGGGTTTCCTCTGGGCACTCCAGTTTGCTCCCAAACTCTAAAGACATGCTGGAAGGTTAAGTGGCTCCTGTCTAAGTTGGCCCTTGTATGTATGTGAGATAGGGATCTTAGATTGTAAGCTCCTTGATGACAGGGACTGATGTGAATGCGTAATATGTAAAGTGCTGCGTAAATTGTTGGCGCTCTATAAATACCTGTAATAAATAATAATATGAATGTACAGAATGAGTAATTAGTGCATTGTTAGGATTTAGTTAAGGGGTTGGGCAACTAGGGATGGGCAACTTTGGCACTCCAGCTGCGGTGAAACTACAAATTCCGTCATGCCTGTGGCTGTCAGAGTCTTGCAATGCCTCATGGTACTTGTAGTTCCACAACAGCTGAAGTGCCAAGGTTGCCTAGTCCTGGGATAAACCAAGGAGTTAAAGGGTTAAGGTTAGGTGCCAGAGTTAATGTTAGCGTTAGGATTTAAGCCTCATTCACACATACGTACACTGTACGTCGTCAGTCACGAAGGGGTTAAAGGAGAACTATGAGGTGAGTGATTTGCACTCATCCTCATAGTTCGAGCCGACGTGTGAAAATGACACTGTCACAGGTCAGCTCAATCGATCGGGAAGTGAGCGAACACATACCGTCGCTCGCTCACTTCTCGATCACCTCTTTGCAGAGAGCCGTGACTGTCGCTCACGGCTCCCCGGGGGGATTCCCCCCTCCTCTCTCCGATCCTCCAGCGCTGACTGGAGGAACGGATGGAGGAGGGGCGGGTACAGTTGGCTCTGCCTCTAGATAGGCAGAGCCAGCTGTCAATCACGCAGCTGGGTGGATCTCGAAAGCATTGTCGGGATCCATCCAGGCTGCGGCAGTCTCAGTATACCACGAGCTGTAGCTTGCGATAGTCTGAGCTTTGGGTTAGTATATGTCCCCCCATGAACTTTAAGAGAACAATGGGGAAAAACACTTACCCCATAGTTCTCTTTTAAGTTCCGGCTGCGGATTCTAGCATCAGGAATCATAGTTGGTTCTGGACAGCTGGGGCCCCTCAAACAAAAAATATAAAGAGGTTTTCACATTAATGAATCTGAGGTAAAATATTGCATAGGGATACTAGATGGTCATCCCAAAAAACAGAATTGAAATATACAGAAAGATAATCAAACAAAAACCTTTCATGCAAAAATCGAATTCCAAATATCGCAAATACAAAATCGGCTTCCTGTTGTGGCCCCTCAGCCTGTACAAAGCAATGACAGGTTGACAGCCCCCGCAACTGTCCTCCTATTTGTGGCTGTAATCACACATAGAGGGATTAGAGACAGATGATTAGCCCTTGATGCAAGCTGCTGCCTACAGGGGTATTTATTTCCTACGCTCCTCAACTCCATCTAGTGGCCGTCATGCCGTATTTTCCTGATATTACATTCGAACTTGAAGGAAAATATACTAATAACATTCGTTTTTGCATCAATTCACCCAGAATAAATGTACATGCACTTTGGCAGGACAAACGGGTCTGTGAATTGTTTATAAATATACCCCTAAGGGTTACGGTTATAGCGGGAATTAGGTTTAGTGTCAAGTTAAGATTGAAATACTGGGTAGGAGTTGAGGCAATATCTTTGAGTTTAGGTAAAGTTCTAATGGTTAGTTTTGGGGTAGTTTTAAAAAATAGGGTTAGGTTAGAATTTTCACTTATTCTGGCATTGAGAGCTGATAGATACTAGCCAGAGATGTCATTACTATGAACCAATCTACCGCATGTTTGGAGTTATTATTGTGATGTTTACCTTAAAGTGGCAATTTTTACATGCTTGCTGTACCATATTTCCATTACTGTATCACATACTGTATACGTATTTGTGGATTCTTTCTTTAGTGGTGCTCTATGTTCTATTGTGTTTAATAGGGGAGCACCGATACCGGTGATCGGTACCGAGATATTTTTTTCTCGGTACTTGCCGATACCGAATACCGATACCAGAAGTCCCATTAAGGAAGCCAGGAAGCCGACCCCATGCTCCCTTGTCACCATTTGACGAGGAATCATGGAGCCGGCTTTCTGGCCAATCAGGGCCACATCAGGCTGCCACCCTGGAGCAACACGGAGTATATAGCTTCATATTGTTTTGCATTGCTGTATTATGTATTGCTGGGATTTGTAGTCCTCTATAGCCGGTCTCCTTACTCTCTCCCCTGGCTGTCTCTCCTTGCTCCCTCCTATATTCTCCAAAAAAAAAGAAAAGTCGCCGTGTGCGGCGCTAGAGTGTTCAGGTTTCACTTGAAGAAAAAGTGGCAAGCCTACCTCTGTCCCCTGCTTGTATTTTTTGGGTGCAGCTTCTAAAGGAAATCTCTACAAAGTGAGGCTAATTTCCGTCTTAGGCACCTTTCCCTATTCATCCTCATTTCCTGTTTTGGTGACAACTGTAAAATGTTGGATTTCCCTTTATTATTGAGAGTGAATTTTCCTAGTGGGCCACAGACAGTAATACATACCTGTCAGGGGGTTCCCTACTCTAAGAAAAAAAGTTTGGGCTAATTGCACCCTTTAGTTTTTGGAGTCTTGGGGTTGTCGAGCCTACTTTTTATTGCTTTAATTGGGAAACAGTGGCTCAGTGGTTACCACTTCGACATTGAAGCATTGGTGTACTCGGTTCAAATCCTGGTCAGGCCACTGTCTGCATAGCGATTGCATGCTCTCCCTTTGCTTGCATCAGCTTCCTCCCACCCCTCAAAGACATGCTGGTAGGCTGATTGGCTCTAGTACAGGGGTCACTTGAGTAACAATCGCCATAGTGACCCAGTCAGCCGCTATGGGACCCAGGGCACAGGGGGGCCCGGCCAGGACATCCCCCTGATGCCGTGAGGGCTGCCTGGGTCGCTATGCATCTCAGGCTGCTGGCTGTCACTGGTGGGTGTGAGGAGGAACGTGTCACTGTTAGATCACTGACAACCTGTCAGTGATCTTTGCAGTGGCGCGTTTCTCATCACAGCTGCTGCTGAGTCAGTGACAGCCAGCAGCTGTGGAGGAGGGATGCTGGGCCCGGCGTCAGAATCAGAGGAGGAGGCGGGCCTGACGATGGAAAAGGAGGTGGGTCCAGGGGGATGGAAGAGGAGGCGTGGCCCAGCGACAGAAGAGGAGGGGGGGCCTGGCGACAGAGGAGGGGGGGGGGGCCTGCCAGCGACCATGGAGGCGGAGAGCGGATCGGGGCCGACAGGTAAGGGGTGTGACCAGCCCACCTGAGACCCTGCAGAGCTCACCATAGAGTGTCTATGGTGGGCTTTGCAGGGTCACTCAAGTGGGCTGTTTGGGATATCAGGTGGGCTCTGCAAGGGGCATAACTAGAAATCACAGGGCCCCCATACAACATTTTGCTATGGGGCCCTGTGATTTCTAGTTACGCCCCTGACAGGGGTGGGCAACTCCGGCCCTCCAGGTGTGCTTTAAAAACAAATCCCAACATGCCTCTGCGTCTGGGAGTCATGCCTGTAACTGTCAGTCTTGCAATGCCTCATGGAACTTGTAGTTCCACAACAGCTGGAGGGTCAGAGTTGCCCACCTCTGCTCTAGTATGTCAGATAGGGACCTTAGACTGTAAGCTCCTCGGGGGCGGGGACTGATGTGAATGAAGAGTATGTAAACGGATGACACAATATAAGTACCCGTAATAAATAAAAACGACCATTTTCTCTTCTCAAAATGGCAAACTGACAATTGATTCCTGAAATGGGCAATTGGTTCTTGGCGCCCCATATTGGTCGAGGTGGCGGAGCTCAGACATAACATAACGAAGGCATTTTGCTCTCCGGATAATATTAGTAACATTGTTTTATTGTGAACATTGTTCCAGTCGATTTATTTTTATCAACCGAATCCAGTGTGTGTTTCTAGGTCTGCTTTTAATTTGATATGCCTAAACAGAATTGTATGTTTCACGCTACCATTTACTGTTGCTTAGCAACCTATTTGCTGTATGTACATTAGGGTGGCAGAATTTCAGACCTAGAGTGTGAGCGGCTGCAAGCATAAAATTTTACTTCATTACACTGTGTAGAACGGAATAAAAATAAGAGCCGTAAGGTTCGGGCACATACGTGTACAGTGATTGCTGCAACCCAGAATTAGACTTCTTGTTTCTTCTATATTTGAAGGAGAACTATGGGGTTAGGGCTTTTCCCCATAGTTCTCCTGAGGGTCACGGGAGAACACAAACTAGCGTTCTCCTGTCACCCAAAGCTCAGTAGCTTGCGGTATACTGAGACGCCGCAGCCGGGACGGATCCCGAGATTACTGTCTGGGGATTGACAGCTGGCTCCTTATGAACAAAGTGCCACCTTATTTATTAAACTAAGCGATCTTTCACTTTGCAAAGTGAACGTTGACTTTGCCAAATGAACAATGTCTATTCCCTTAGTAAATCCACCCTGTTGCCTGTAACATTGAGGTCAGTCTACTGTTAGCTTGCAGCCTCTGTTGTCAGTGCTCCCTCTAGTGGTCAGATGTGGCATTGCACCAATTTCAGACACGCATATGAACAGAGCAGTAAGTGTACCTGTCACAGGTTGTCACAGGTATGATGGAACATTCAATAAACATATGAACATTTATCTGTTACTAGGGATGCAACGATACCAGTTATTTGGGCGAGTACTCGTATTCGCCCAAATGCTACGATACCGGAACTTCCGGTCAGAGGGAGATCTCCCTCTCACCGCAAGTGCCGAGCGAGCATGGAGTCGACATCCTTTCCAATCAGGTAGTTGGGCAGTGGGTTATGACCCATCTCCTTTAACCCCCCACAGCCCCCCTTAACAATACAAAGAAGGAGCCACAAGTAGAAATGTTAACCCTTAAGAGGCCAAGTATAAACCCTAACCTAAGTAAGAGCAAGAAACATTTTTTTATAGCTTATGCTATGTGAATGGTAACATTTGACAAATATAAAATGGGTTTTATAACAATTTGGCTGTGAAAGTGGAAATACACTTAAAGAGTACATCCCTCATTTTGTATAATTTACATTATAACTGGTTCCTGCTCCTACTGGTCCAGCATTACCACATATCTCAGCTGCCATTTTTCATCGGACAGGTGCCCGTTTCCCATTGCCTCTTGAGAAACGAGCCCTCTATGCGCCCCGTCCATTTTATTACCAGCGTCCTTGTGTTTGATCCTGTGTATGTCACTTTATTTGCCATTCCTCTGCATTTCTCTCCCAGCCAGTGGTGGTTACATATCCTCGGCTATACAGAGAGTATTCATTGCCTTTCTTTGTTGGTCCCCAGAAAGCATTCTATTGTGCTGTGTCCTTTGCTACCGCTCATAAATACTTGATAAGGTCAAATCTTTATTATCTGTTACTTGGACATTTAACCAAACTGTAGCTGTTGTGGAAATAGTTACATTGGAGCAATGTAAGGCGATGTTACAGTCACTTTAATTTCTAGTGATCTTTGTGCTCCTGTGTACATAGGAGAAAGTGTGCTGTTTATAGATAGCAGGCAGGCCCAGCAGGGAAAATGTCACCCGCTATTTTCTATATTAAGAATTGAGCTTGACTGTGGCTGCATTCCCTCTTTTTGGGATAATCTATGTTTGGATTCTGGGATAAACCGATTGAAAAGTCTGATTCCCCCGATCTGTCCCTTTAAGAATGTAGCTCTACAGCAGGGGTAGGCAACCTCGGCGCAACAGATGGGACTACAAGTACAAAAATGTTGGCCGCTGAAACATTTCAGTCGAAAGCGGTACTATGGGCAAAATGCCAATAGTACCAAAACAGCCAAAAATGTGTCTGTGTCCCATCTGATCCCCACTGCTCTCCCCCACCTGTGTCAGCAGAGGCAGCTGGGATTGGAGGGGACATGGAGCCAATCCAGCTGCCAACGCCCAAGAGAAGCTGTCAGAAGGCTGAGCGGGTGGTGTTGGAGGAGAGTCGGCCTCCTGTGACATGCAGAGCAGTCAGGATGGAGAGTGGACAAGAAACACTCAGCAATCAGTACTGATCACTGAGTGTTTGTAAAAATCTGAGGACTTAGTAGCTTACTGTGTCCCCAGTTACGAATAAACAGGAAGTGCTCTACATCACTTCCTGTTCATTCTTGATTGTGGACATAGTAACTGATACTATCTCCTCAGTTTAGGAATAGACAGGAACACTCAGTATAGAGGCTTCCTGTGCATTCGTAACAGGGGCTGCAGCAAAAAGAGATTGAGGACTCAATCTCTTTTTCTATTTTAAAAGGGAAATATCAAGGGTCTGTTTAGACTAATTCTCTATAACTAATAAAACTGATATAAAAGCAGTTTAAAAAAAAATATAAGCTTCAATATCAATAAATAAAATTGCCCCCAAAGCATTGTGGTTTCCTTTAAAGGAGAACTATGAGGGGAGTGCTTTTCACTCACCTCATAGTTCTAGCCGACCTGTGACAATGAGACTGTCACAGGTCGGCTCAGTAGATCGGGAGGTGAGCGAACACATATCGGCGTTCGCTCACCTCTCGATCCTGTCACGGCTCTCTGCCGTGACAGGGGAGGGGCTGGATTCTCCTCTCCCCGCTCCGATCTGCCAGCGCTGACTGGCGGAACGGACGGGGCGGGTACAGCTGGCTCTGCCTATCTAGAGGCAGAGCAGCTGGGCGTATCCAGACATAATTGTCGGGATCCGCTTCAGCTGCGGCGTCTCAGTATACCGCGAGCTGTAGCTTGCGGTATACTGAGCTTAGGGTGACGGGAGGACGCTAATTTGTGTCCTCCCGTTAGCCTAAGGAGAACTATGGGGAAAAGCCTTAACCCCATAGTTCTCCTTTAAGAATATTGGATTCTGTCAAATCGTACAGGTAACAGGTTCTAACCACAAAAATAGCAGCTTAAATAAACCTGGGTATTCTCAGCAATATAACACATTGTGCCCCCGGGGCAGTTCATTTTATCTTGCTGGAGATAGGAAAACTAATTTTTATTACAGGCAACGCAGAGATTGAGTTTCCCTGCACTTATGATATGAGTAACAGAAGCGGCAGGTTTCACAATCCACACTGTGCGCTGTGAAACACACGCTGCCACATATAGCCTCATTCAGATAGGAAATGCCATTATTCTTAAAGCGGACCTGCATTTTAAGTTCATGCATGCTAGATAATGTGTAACACTTACAGATATTTATTAACTCTTACAGTACTCCCCTAACATTCCTGTCACCTGGCAGTATTTTTATTCAAGCATTATCCAGGGTCAGCATCTGCTTCCCAGACTGAGATACTGACTCGGGGTTATTCACTAAAGAGTCGAAGGATCCAGCTGTATCTTCGGCCGCCGGAGCCCTTCGGTTCAGTCGAACCGAAAGGCTTCTGTACGGGCTATTCACAATAGCCCGTACAGCAGGCAAAGGTGGCCGTTCAGCTCAGCCGAGCCGAAGACATATGCTTTGGCTCAGCTGAGCCGAAGTGACACCCGAAGCGCGGAGAACAGTTGGCCAAAGCTGACCAATCTCCACGCAAATGACCGCCGGGCAGAGCCAGCAGTGATCTCACGGCTCGCTCTATTACTAGTTGTAATGACTGATCAGCGTCCGCCAAATGACCTGGGGATGTTGATCTGTCATTAAAACAGTAACAACTGAGGGGAGCTCTGCCCAGTTGCTATGCATTGGCCGGAACCTGCTAGAAGACTCTAGCAGGTGCCAGCCAATAGGAAACAGTTGGGCGGAGCTAGCTGTCACTCAGGGGGTTAAGGTCTGGAACTCACTTCCGCAGGAAGTGATTTCAGCTAAGAGTGTGGAATCATTCAAGAAACTCTTGGACGAGTTCCTTGGAGACCGTAACATACAGGGGTACAGGCACTCCTAAGAGCAAAGTCACACATGGACTCATACACACGCACACACCTGCTCAAACATAAATGCATACACGCAGTGGGTTGGACTTGATGGACTTATGTCTTTATTCAACCTCAAATACTATGTAACTATGTAATTCACTAAAGAGCCGAAGGATCCAGCCATAGTTTCGGCTGACCCTTCGGCTCTCTTCAGCCGCTGGAGCCCTTCTCTGTCACCGCTAGCTCCGCCCTACTTGTTTATTTATTTTTCTTTTCTTAAAAATATATATATTTTTTTAATTTTCCTATTTAAATGTTTACTCTTTTTTAACCATTAATTTCACTTATTTTCTATTCTGCTCGGTACCTCGGAGATACCGAGCAGAATAGCCGAGCCGAATACCACTCTAATCTGTGTTCACAAATGTCTGACAAAGATCAGCCCCTGTTGCTGTTACAATGTTGCAGTCTGGTGACTGAGGAGATGCTTCCTCCTGCCGGTAGCAAACTAATGACATCATTGTTGCCTTGACAAAGCCATGTGACCTGTGCTCAACGGCTGTTTTTTAATCTGGCCATACACTGGCTGTTTTTTTCCAATGAGTGGATGGGGGAATCCCCACCGGGGGCCATTGTATTCTGACAGTGGCAGGGGTGCCATTGTCAGAATACCTGAAAGGTGACTGCAGCTGATTGGCTGCATTCACTGTTCGGTCGAGCTTTTTAGACCGGCTCCGTCGACAAATTGAAAAACCAATCTTCTACGTTTCTGCGTTTAGGTGGTAAATCAAAGGACTAAATAGATTTGTTATTCTCCCAGTATGCATCTTGAAGAAGAACTCAGGATTGATAAAAATGAACCCTTGTAGTGGGACTTCCCCTGCACTGCAAGGGTTAACTGCTTCTTTTTCTCAAGTAGCTAAAATAAAGAAGATATACTCATCCAATCCTTGGCTGCTAGACTGGTCCCCGCAGCCTCTTCTTCCCCGGGCCCCAGGGGTTTAAGTAGCCATGACGTCATCATGTCTAATGAAGGTCTATTAGACGCAAAGATGCCGAGGGATGTACCATAGCCGGAGAGGAGGGGGTGAGAGGTAAGTGGTCACTGCCACACAACTGAGGATCAGGTGAGTATTTCTTCCTCATTTTGCCCTTTGAAAAAAGAAGCAGTTAACCTCGCAGTGTGTGTGTGTATGGGGGGGGGGGGGGGGCCCCCCCGCCGGGGG
>NW_017306353.1:108371-110920 GCF_000935625.1 Nanorana parkeri | reverse complement strand
AGAGGCTTTACCCCGCAGTGTGTTGTGGTTGGGGGGGGGGGGGGGGAGCCCCACTGCCAGGGTTAACTTTTCGAAATCCTAGAGTTCTTCTTTAAGACTTGCTGCTCAATTCTGTCTGGAGTGTACCTTTTAGAATAGTTGCCTTTACCCGAACAGGGCCGATAGCACAGAATCTCAAGCCCTCATTCACACGAGTAACAGTCGGCCCGTACAGATATGTGCTGCGTGCACGGTCGTATCGGGCAGCTCCCGGGAAGGATAGGTGCTGCGTGTGATTTGTACGCAGCCCCCATCCTTCTCTATGGGAGTACTCCGCTGTACGCTCACCCGACCTGCGGTTGTGCGTGTTCGGACGCAGACAGGATCCATCCTGTCAGCGTAAGAGTACAGAAACCCTCACGGGTACGGTGAGCGTACGGCCGCGTACTCCCATAGAGAAGAACAGGCTGCTGCGTTCAAATCATACGCAGCTCCTGTCCTTCCCGGGAGCGGCCTGATACGACCGTGCACGCAGCACAGAGCTGTACGGCTGTTATTCGCGTGAATGAGGCCTAATAGTCAACTAATTAGCTTGTCTATAGCTCACACGGAGCCTCAGTTTTCCCTCAAAGGAATCACAAGTTACATTATTTTTTAATTTTGCTTTCTGTGTAATCAATCAGAAATGTTCTTTTATGACAATGTTATTATGTTATTGGCTATTATGTTTAACACTAGATAATAACAGTAGCGGAAATGGGAATTGCAGCGCCTACACGGAGTTCATTGATTGTGGTCAGGCTTTGTGAAGTAATGATATATCGTGCAGGGAAGAAAGGATTATGAACGATGTAAAGAGAGTGGATTCAATGCCCCTCCGTTAAGAGCCATGGCTTCATTTTGCAGCCACGCATGCCTGACACATTTATTAAATGGAGAATATGTTTGATGGCTCCTAGGGGGATGTTATTCCAGTCCTGTATCACGTCGATGCCTGGTCAGTTTCCGAATATTTTTAGACCCGGTGTTAATGCGCAGTAATGGCTCTGCCAATCACATGCCACATGTATTTGAATCAGGACTTATCTGTTGACCGGCGGGCTAGTCTGCTCCCTCGGCTGTGCCCAACGCTTGTCTAATGGTATCTGCAGTGCGGGATAACGCTTCCTGGACTTAAATAAGCAATTCAATTCCAAGCTGACAGACTGCCTAATATGAGAGGGTGGAGGTAATCATTTCTCTCTCACACAAGTCCAGCTACAGACAGATGAGTCTAGCCTGAAGTCCTTATTTAGGAATTGCACTGTCTAGATAATCAAGACTCCTTCCAAAGAGACCTATATATAGTGGCGTGAGGGATTCCGGAGACTACCAGCCCTTTTCTGAGGTAAAGTCTGAAGCTGAACTCCAGGGAAACAGCTTTTGCATTGGCCGCTCTGCAAGCTGTTTAGTGAGTGACAAACAAATTAGATATCTTCCTCAGTCATCATAATATACAGGACTATGTGAATACTTAAATTCAAAAGGATATTGAGATAGGCATTTATCTGACCACCAGTATAGGGTCAGGAAAGATTTCCTTTACCCTATTACAGCAATTTGGGCTATACTTGTAGGACTTTTTCACCTCCCTCTGGATCAACGTACACTCAAAGGCACACCGAGATTGTTGATGGACCTGTGTCCTTTTTTAACCTTACCTACGTCAGTTTTCAGGTACAGAGTGTAATGGTAGGGTACACTGAAAAATTATAAACAAGGTTGCCAAGGAAATAGATTTTTTTTTTTATATTGAAATGCTATGTAGGAAGCACTCCAAAACCACAAGTGTGGCTTTAAATATCTTACACGTCTAGAAGGAGTTGAGATTCAAGATGTTTTTTTACAGTTTCCATGGAAACCATATAAAAACTGGGATGCTTTATTCTATGGTGGCCCTGTGCTGCTCTTGCAATAGGAACAGGTAACAGCATGAGTGTACCACTAGCTACCAGTAGAGGGCCTCATGAGGAAACCTATAAGAGGCCGCCAATGCTGATCTCCTTCTAAAAATGCTAGTTGCCTGGCTGCATCTGACTTTAATCACCTATGAAATATTAGTCTAGTACATGGATGCAGCAAGCAAAGCCAGAACGTCTCACTGTCATAGAGTGAGACTTATAGAATAGAGGGGATCCTCGCTCACTGTCATAGAGGGAGACTTATAGAATAGAGGGTATCCTCGCTCACTGTCATAGAGGGAGACTTATAGAATAGAGGGGGATCCTCGCTCACTGTCATCGAGTGAGACTTATAGAATAGAGGGGATCCTCGCTCACTGTCATAGAGTGAGACTTATAGAATAGAGGGGATCCTCGCTCACTGTCATAGAGGGAGACTTATAGAATAGAGGGGATCCTCGCTCACTGTCATAAAGGGAGACTTATAGAATAGAGGGGATCCTCGCTCACTGTCATAGAGGGAGACTTATAGAATAGAGGGGATCCTCGCTCACTGTCATAGAGGGAGACTTATAGAATAGAGGGGATCCTCGCTCACTGTCATAGAGGGAGACTTATAGAATAGAGGGG
>NW_017306353.1:95428-102850 GCF_000935625.1 Nanorana parkeri | reverse complement strand
GAGACTTATAGAATAGAGGGGATCCTCGCTCACTGTCATAGAGGGAGACTTATAGAATAGAGGGGATCCTCGCTCACTGTCATAGAGGGAGACTTATAGAATAGAGGGGATCCTCGCTCACTGTCATAGAGGGAGACTTATAGAATAGAGGGGATCCTCGCTCACTGTCATAGAGGGAGACTTATAGAATAGAGGGTATCCTCGCTCACTGTCATAGAGGGAGACTTATAGAATAGAGGGGATCCTCGCTCACTGTCATAGAGGGAGATTTATAGAATAGAGGGTATCCTCGCTCACTGTCATAGAGGGAGACTTATAGAATAGAGGGGGATCCTCGCTCACTGTCATAGAGGGAGACTTATAGAATAGAGGGGATCCTCGCTCACTGTTATAGAGGGAGAGTTATAGAATAGAGGGGATCCTCGCTCACTGTTATAGAGGGAGAGTTATAGAATAGAGGGGATCCTCGCTCACTGTTATAGAGGGAGAGTTATAGATTAGGGGGATCCTCGCTCACTCTCATAGAGTGGGACTTATAGAATAGAGGGGATCCTTGCTCAGTGTCATAGAGGGAGACTTATAGAATAGGGGGGGATTCTCGCTCACTATCATAGAGTGGGACTTATAGAATAGAGGGTATCCTCGCTCACTATCATAGAGGAAGACTTATAGAATAGAGGGGATCCTCGCTCACTATCATAGAGGGAGACTTATAGATTAGGGGGGGATCCTCGCTCACTGTCATAGAGTGGGACTTATAGAATAGAGGGGATCCTCGGTCACTGTCATAGAGGGAGACTTATAGAATAGAGGGGGATCCTCACTCACTGTCATAGAGTGGTAATTATAGAATAGAGAGGGACCCTCGCTCACTATCATAGAGGGAGAATTATAGAATAGAGAGGGACCCTCGCTCACTGTCATAGAGGGAGACTTATAGAATAGAGGGGGACCCTCGCTCACTGTCATAGAGGGAGACTTATAGAATAGAGGGTATCCTCGCTCACTATCATAGAGGAAGACTTATAGAATAGAGAGGGACCCTCGCTCACTGTCATAGAGGGAGACTTATGGAATAGAGAGGGACCCTCGCTCACTGTCATAGAGGGAGACTTATAGAATAGAGGGTGATCCTCACTCACTATCATAGAGGAAGACTTATAGAATAGAGGGTGATCCTCGCTCACTGTCATAGAGTGGGATTTATTACAGAAAACAGGGAGATTCTTACTGTATAAAGATGTTAGTGTGTTGCATAGTGTTAAATTGTGAAATCGAGAGATAGTTTGTTAGTCTTCTAGACAGAGCTGTAAGAGATTATTACACAACAGTAGGAGACACTCACACAATGTTATGTGCTGAGAATGAAGGTCCTCTGTCCGTGCCTCTATGTCAAGGTTACCGTCATATGTAGGGAGCTTATCTGTCTTCTCAGCAGTCTGGACAGTGTTTCAGCAGCTGCTGTTAATGTCTCTGATCATTATAAATAGTAATTCTACCAGTAAGTGAGGTGATTTTTAGACACATCATATTGGTTCTGAGACAGGCTTAATATATCCTCCGCTGGATTTCTTCTTACTGGAAAATATATCTACTTCTGACACATTCACTTCCTTCATAGAGGTTATATGTGTCACCCATGGTGACAATGAGGTACATCAAGAACTGTTCATTGGCCATTTATCTTATACTTTTCTGATACTGCATCTCAGCCTTTGGGTGTGCTGGGTGACAGTGCTGTATTTAGGCATCATGCTACCCTAGGAATACCTGACTCATTATTCCCTTTTGTATAAGTTTCATCCCTTGTGTCATATTCATATTTTAATTCTGAAATGCACTGCTAGAGGAAGCAGGCTGTCCACCTAATGGTTACTTTATATAGTATTTTACCGGAGTGCCCATTTGCTCACCATGCTCAGATGCATGCATAGGGTCCTTTAACTCCATTTCCTTCAACTCCATGGGTAACTGATCACACCCAGGGATTATAGGCTCCTCGGCTTCCCTTCTTCAGCAGCTCAAAAAGGCCACACATGATGAGGCAGAGTTAGCTGGGCAAGTAATCTGTTCCCAGATGAGAGGGATTCCACCATCAGAACCAACATGCGGTCAGCTGGGCAGGAGCCTAATAGCATGCAGCTTCTCTGTAAGACCCAGCTACTGTGGGGAGCACACCTATTGCTACCAGACTATTTCAGTTTCAGTAGAATGGCCCTTCATCCTCGGTCATTGGGTCCCTCCAGTGTTACCAGAGCTGCCTCCCCTCCAGGGAAACGAAAAAATAAAATTCCACATTTTGTAATTTTTTAATAAATCTGTCACTTCACCTATTTAAAAAGAATGGCACTGCAACAAATCGCACTTATTTCATTTGGAGCGCAGTGAATGGTATTCCCCTGTCCACCACTAGATAGAGCTCTTTACCCAAGAGCTGATGACTTGATGGCAAAGGTAAAAGGAAAAGTGTATGTGATAGCTTACAATAGTGTCCAGACCTACTGTATAAGAGACTGGGAGATCTGGTTTGGAAAGTATGCACTGTGCATTAAGTGTATGCTCAGTTAAAATTAAAAATATCTATCTATCTCTTTCTGTCTCTATCTATCTATCTATCTATCTATCTATCTATCTATCTATCTATCTATCTATCTATCTATCTATCAATCTATCTATCTATCTATCTCTATATACAATCTTTTTCTTAACTGACCTGGAGAAAAATGTATAGCTTTGATGTATTAGAATAATTGGTTCTCTGGAAAGATTTTGCAGTGGAGTGATTTGCATCAAACACCCCTGCCTTGTGGCATCACAGGTGTCATCTTGAAGCGGGGAAGGAGACCGGTGTTCTATCGATAGTCCCAACTTATCGAATTCTGGGACCGCCTGACTTCCGGTTTCCTTAGAACTACGAGGTTTGCCCCAGAAAGTTCTTCTGCACGAGCGCCATCCACGGCATTGCTCTATATACATACACCACAGAAATAGAGTACTAAAATGAACTAGGATCACAGTAATCCAGCACGTTATTTATCTCAGGTGCCCCACTCTATACGGCCGCCGCGTGAGTAGGGCAACTCAGATTAATAACGTGCTGGATTACTGTGATCCTAGTTCATTTTATTACTTCTTTGCTGTGGTGTATGTGTATAGAGCAATGCCGTGGATGGCGCTCGTGCAGAAGAACTTTTTTGTTTAAACCTCTTAGTTTTAACGAAAGCGGAAGTCAGGCGGTCCCAGAACTCGATAAGTTCGAACTTTCGATCGATCACCGGCAAACATCCGTTCACCGATCTCCTCCCCGCTGAATGGGGCCCGTAGCTATGCTAATTGCACAACTTACGGTCCCTCAGCTATCATTCACCGGCTGCAGAAGTTGAACACCGGGGAAGAAACTATTGAAAGAAAATGTTTGTCCAGGGTCCTATCAATAGTAAAGACGGCCCAGCACAGAGGACACAGGCACATGGCATGATTTTGACAGCATCTTTACTAGTATATATAATATAAAAATTTTATATATATGTGTGTGTGTATATATATATATATATATACAAAATATAAATAAACCCAATCACTAAAATTTCTTTTAAGCGTTACCAGAGGGTAAAATAGTGCGCAGAGTTGGGTCACTGGTGCTGTAGTGGTAAGCAGGGTAATGCATGTATAGCAAAGACAATTTTTTGGGGATATAGTAGGGAAGGTAAAACCCGTTTCAGTTTATTGTTTGTTGTCTGTGTCCTGTAGGGGAGATTTCCCCTCACGTCTTATCCTGCAGATGCAACAGAAGGTAAGAGGAAAGCTCTACAAAATGATGGGAACTCCCTTGCTATGGCTCAAGCACAAGGACAGTTAGGGCCGTACACCACCCAGATCAGCGCACTTCTGGGGTGGGTACAGCCAGGTGCTTCCAATCAGCTGAGGATAGGAAACCAGTACAAACCAATGACAGGCAGACACTGTCCGCGGCTGTCCGCATCTGTTCCCATGTAATCACTTTCTGTGTGTCTTTACATTAGAGATTAGAAGGCTGGCAGGCTACCGACTCATTGCTGGGACAGGAGAGCAGATTGAGCTACTGAGAGAAAATTAAAGTGAAATTGCTTTCTGGTGTGAAGTTTGAAGATGAATTGTTCCACAGTGCCTACAGCTGCACAGGTCAATGGAGGCTTGGTGTAATGCTTACTTACTACTTGAGAATATGCAAATATTTGAAAATCTTGCTTTCCTAATGTAGAAATCCTTATTATATTACATATATGTGCTCTGCTTCATGAATGTGTTTTTGACCCATTGGTCTAATAGCAGGTGTAGCAGACAGATCCTGTCCGATTGAAGTATTGCGCAAGTAAAATGTACTCTTCCCAATACCGGCGTGCAGCACTGCAGGTACCACATGCACACACACATTTTGTTGATTTGGCAATGCTGGCATATACCATATTGATTCATATTCTGTGTGAATTCAAAGTTTTAACATTCCAGGTCTCGGTAAACCCCAGGTACTTTTTAGGTCCAGTTAAATCCATATTTTTAGCTGTAAAGATACAGACGTGCACAAGTACTATATTAAGTGAAATCATGGCGATCTAGAATAGATTAAAATTGCTTCCTTCAGAAATGGGTCAAATGGACTTCAATACCTTTTCAGTGGCTCCGGGAAACATATTGCTCAGTGACAGATAAAAGAACTTATTAAACTTGTGATTATTCCTTTAAGGTATTGTTTTAAAGTCTGTGAGAATTCGGTCGGGGGAATGCCTATAGGGCCCCCACTCTTCTCCTGCCAAGGCTGTCTGCATGTGCTAATTCTCCCTGCTGCTTTGTAAAGCTTCAGCTTTTAGAGATATATTTATATGAGAAGCAGCTGCTGGGAGTCTTATATTCTGGGTCTTTCTCATTCAGTGGGTTCTCTTTGATGCTTTGCTCTAGGAAATGACTGCTATCATTTGAAAACCCGCGACCCCCAAATCTGTTCATTCCAGGATAGGTCTGTCTGCTACTCTAATCATTCCATTTTATTTTTTTGATTTCTGCCTATGACATTTTTACACTGTACTCCAGGCACGGACTGTTATAGAAAATATGTAACCAATATCTTCTTTGTCATATTCTTACCCCTAAATTAAAGGGAATCTTCATTTGGCCCTTTTATGGCTAAGTGAAAGGTTCTCTTGAAAGCTCTTCCACCCATCCCCATGCAGCAGAGCTCACAAAATCCCATCTCTCCAAAGTGGAAAGAATTCTCTCCCAAGTGGGTGAAGAAAGTAGTGCATGTAACACACCTGCTGCACTGTAACTCACTGTGAGTCTGGGCCGGTGTTATGAAGCCCCCTCAGCGGGTGTGCACATGGCAGGTTGGGCTCACAGGAAGGGGTTGGATGACGCTGGGCATCATTTAGTCAGTAGAGTGGTTGGAGACGGACAACAGAGGAGGATGCATAGGGGAGTGCCGGGGCATATGGCGGGTAAGCAAGACACTTAAAACTTTTTTTTTTTTCAGTAATAGAAGTAGGTTAGATAGCCTAATGAGTTACCATGGTGCAGGCGGGCCAGCCACATGTCATCATTGGTTGTTATGGTGCTGGCCATTGCAGAATTTTCTTCTGACACCCTAAATGTCCTAAATTTCATACCCCAGGTTGGGAACCAAATTCTGTAACCAGTTCCTCTTTATATACACATATTATTCTGGTCTAGACATGTAAGCTGCGGAAAAGTTCGGTTCAGATAGTTCGTTATTTCGGGATTCGGATTTGAAATTCAATTCGGGGTTCGGATTCGGACGTTCTGAAGTTTCAGATGAGTTTACGAATATTCGTTGCGAATACCACAGAAAACCATATACATATATTACTAAAGCTGAGGCTCCCAGACCCGAATGGCATTCAGGAGCTCCCGAATGCAATTTGGAAATTCAGATCCCGAATGCCATTCGGGTCTAGAAGCCTCAGCATTAGTATGATATGTACCTACTGTATATGGCTCCCATGTTAACATAACGAAAAGTCAAAAGTTGCACATCTGAGTGGCCAGAAAAGTCACATTCAGATGTTTCAGTATGTCTGAATTTCGGAAAATTCGTACACATTTTGATTCGGAACGAAACGCACAATAACGGGCCGAAGATTTGTGTGAGGTTAGGAGCAAAACTGACCGGAATAGTCTGGTTAGTTTTGCTCCTAACCTCACACAAATCTTCATCCCGTTATTGTCACTGTACGGTGACATAAATCTTAAATTCTGTGTTCAGATGTTTGTGCCCCCAATGCATGTTTTTACATTTAATTTGCATTAAATAGCTCTTTCCACCCGTTGTCAAACTTCTTTCTTAATCATTAATAGTCCCCTCTGCTTTCCTGACACAACTGTTTTAGATCTGTAGGATAAACACACAGTGGAATTTCAATGAAATATTGCTATATGATGTATCCTTAAATGTAAGGTGACCTGAGCTCACTTTCTAGCAGTAGACGAGCAGTAGATGCTAGGCAGGTCCCTGAATGCATGCAATATATTAATCCAGCACGCAGAGGACCTTAGTAGCCCCGAAATCCAGATTATGGGCTTTGCTGTCTGTGTTCCATTGCATATATTCTCCTCTCCTTACGGTCTCAGAGATACAGGAAGTGCATAGAAATCTCTCCAGAGCGACAAGATATAGCCTCCTAAACTGGCCATACACGGATCTAATTACGGAAGTTTCTTGCTGAATCGTCCAAAATTAGATCAATTGGTTTCACCTGTTTCCTTTTTCAATTGACTTTTGTTGAGCCGGTGGCACCAACTGATCCAATTTCAGCCGATTTAGCCAAAAAAGCAACAATTAGATCTATGTATGGCCTGCTTGAGAGGAAAATTGTCGGCCGAACAGTGAGTGAGCTGTGCGTTTTGTGATTTTCGTCTTCATGTCGGCTGGCCAGTAACTGCAGCCAATAAGCTGTAGTCACCGTTCTGGAATCCGACAGCCACAGGTGCCAGCTATTAGAATACAATAGCCATCAGGGAGATTCCTCAATCCATGCTCTTTTTGCATGTATGGGAGAATCAACTGATTTTTTTTTTCTTATGGTGTTGGCCAGCTTTAGACAGTTGTCACCAGAACAAATGTAATTGTCCTTGTCCCAAACAGGGAGAGTCCCCCTTACTTCCTGTTTTAATTTTGGGTTTCTCTTCACTTTCTCTGTGGACAAATAAAGAGGGTAATAATCCACATTCAGGACAATATTTTTTTTTAATTATTTCGGTTTATTGGATTTTTCAGGTAATATACAAAACATACAATACAATAACAGGGGGTGGATTAACCGTGCAATCGATATATAACAGTATTTAGTGAGTCAATACCCCGCGTGTCGGACAGACACTAACAGGGGGGAAGGAAATGACACGGGGAGGGAGGAAGGATTGGGGGGGGGA
>NW_017306353.1:70522-95263 GCF_000935625.1 Nanorana parkeri | reverse complement strand
GTGTGTGTTGGTTGGTTGCTGCTGCATGTAATCAGAGCAGTGGGAGGTAGGAGACAGCGCCACCCAGCTCTTAGCAATCTGAGATGCTCAGGCTGGTGTACCGACCAGCTCCTAGCAACCAGTGACATCGCTGGTTGCCAGGAGCTGGGGGGAGACGCCGGCCAGAGCATACCAAATTGCTAAGAGCTGGGCGGGGAAATGTGTATGGCCCTTACACATCTCCCTGCTCAGCTCTTAGCAATCTAGAGCGCTCTGGCTGGAAGGGGGGTGGCAGACATAGTACAAACATTGTGCAGCAGAGCTTCATGCCAGTTTGCCTCCCCCCCCCCATGTGACCCAAAGTCTCAGGCAGCCTCATTAAATGAACGGCCCTGGTTATAGCTTTGTGAACTGTCCATCTAATGCAGGGCAGTGCCAGAGTTTGGAAGCAAATAAGTAGCGCCTGGCTCACCTGGTCAGAGGTATGCATGACAGTCATCTATGATGTCATAATTCCAAAATCAATACGTTGGATAACGCCAAAATGTTCATTGCCTTTATAATTTTTTTTTCATAATGAACGCTGTAATTCTATGCGGAATACACAAGAGGGCAGTACGTCTATTTCCAACTGAGTTTGTGGAAAACTATAGCTTGCCTGCGTCTCTGGCCTGCTTGCGTATTAGATGACCGACCGTATCTGTGTCAGTGATGAATAAGTGGAAAATTCAGATTGTAATAACAGCCGGTAGTTACAAAGTCTTAGACAATGCAGCCTGAGGACCAAATGTAATTCATAAGAATCACTCACAAGGCACAAAGTCAATTTTCTGTTCTGTTCTTATGAATGGTCTCCTCTAAGTATGACTTTTTTTTTTCTTGTCCCTTATATTTAAAACTATATTCCATCTTTTGGACCATGTTTTATCTTACACACATATAACGCGTGTTACACACGTGTAACATGAAGCATGGTGATATTCTCCAGCACCTTCAACTTCAATCTGCTCCCCCACTTATCTGAACTGCAGGGTTCTTCCCCCATAGCATTCTGTATTCCATGAACAGGATCTATGAATAAAAAGACCCATTTACCACAGGTAATTGTGGATCTCATTGGGGCACAAGTGCAGTGCCTTCACCATAGTCTATTGATGACTTCCTCCAGTCCCATAACAGGAGGTCTGTACATCCATACAGGTCTAGGGCCCAAGTTTTCTAATGCTTGCATTTCATAATATGATTTAAAGGAATCATGTGCCCAGAAAAATATATTGTAGACCACTGCTGATCTCTCCCTTTGAAAATGCTAGTTGGTTGTCATGCTTGTCCTCGGGCTTTGGTGCTTTTGGAGTTGCTGACCCAGAGTTTAGAGTTACTGTATAGTTGTTTCTGGGTCAAAGTGACTTGAAAATCACTGAAGATACAGTTGATGAACACAGAAGTGAACTGATTCACCTGCTAAAAGGTTTTTGATTTTGTTTAACCAGTCTTGTGATCCCATATCTCCCTGCTAGACAGCATTGCCAAGTCATGGGGCTTCACTGCAGTAGCGGGACTGCTTGGTCCAGGACACTCCCCCAGCCTGCAGACTGAACTATGAACCCCCCAGCCTGCACTCTGGTCTGTGAACCCCCAGCCTGCAGACTGGGCTATGAACCCCTAGATTGGAGACTGGACCATAAACTTCCAGTCTGCAAACTAGACTATGAACTCCCAATCTGTACTCTGGACTATGAGCTGTCAACCAGCAGACTGGACTATGAACCACCAGTCTGCAGACTAGGCTATGAACCCCCATACTGCAGACTGGGCTTTTGAACCCCTAGATTAGAGACTGGACTATGATCCCACAGGCTGCAGACTGGACTATGAACCCCCAGACTGCAAACTGAACTATGAATCGCCAGCCTACACTCCGGACTATAAACTGCCAGCCTGCAAACTGGACGATGCACCTTCAGACTGGACTGTGAACCCCCAGCCTGTAGACTGGACTAGGAACCCCCAGACTAGGCTCTGAAATGCCAGCCTGCACCCTGGACTATGAACTTCCAGCCTGCAGACTGAACTGTGAACCCCGGACTGCAGACAGGACTGTGAATCCTCAGACTGCAGACTGGACTGTGAACCCCAAGTCTACTCTCGACTATGAACCCCCAGCCTGCAGACTGGACTATGAAGGAGCTGCAGCACTCTGGTGACTCATCATTTTGTTCACTCTTGCTCTCCCCTCCTGTCAGCATCTTCACTATATAAGCCTGAAAGCAACATGCAGTGGGGCATAGATTGACTGGCTGATTCTGCTGTCCCGCATGCTAATTAACAGGGGATTGCGGGAAGCACACGTATTTAAAATACATTTCATTAATTTTATTGAAGACATACCCACTTTAATTTGTGTTTTCCTCTCTATGTAATTCAGCTTTAAATATGATGAGATGCAAACGGCATCTACACTTGTTGCTGTTTACTGTAGATAGATTCATTTTTATTATTTTTAATCAAAAGTAATATTTAAATTCCTGAAAGCTTTATCATTATTCTGTATTTTTAAAAATAGTTTTCATATTTTTACATCTACAGCTTCAATTAAATTAAAACCTGGTGATCCTGCCAAGAAAATTATTGGCTGAAATGTATGATACACAGTGCATTAGCAAGCTGAACGTCGTATATTTGTACCTTACATATATTAAAGTGAACCTTCACCAGTGCCTTTAGGAAGTAGCACACCGTGACTATCCAAAGTATTTGCTAGTGGTGGCGTAACAAAGTATAAGATTGGCATGCTTTGTAGTGTGCCAATTGTTCCGTGCACCCTAATGATAATTAGACCAGGATGCTGAGCTCAGATCTCAGGCAGAGAGGTTGCTGGTCAGGATGTGTCTACAGCAACGGCTTGGGATAATAGGGAGGTGTGATTAGCATTGGGCAGCAGATGATGTCATTCTGATTTCCCAGGCTAGGGGGAAGGGTAGGTATAATCACCATGACGATATCCCATAGTTTCCTCGTCACAACAGGGCATTCCAGAGGCATCGTTTCACCCATTCCCGGGCAACAGATGTTTCACACGTGCTAAGAATCAGAGTCAACAAAGCATCCAGAAATAGAGTTGTGTGAGCTCATGGGGTGGGAGCCAGCACAGCTCTCTGGGCCCCCCTTGTAAGAGGCTCTTGCACAAATCCATTGGCCACATGGATCAGATAGCCGCAGGGATGACATCACCCTGTCTCTGGCCAACGCAGGCTTTTCGCCCTCACTGTGAATACCAGGGTACGGGCTGTCCATTTCCGATTGCAACCCTCAGCCTTTTCACCATAGAAGATATGTTAATGACTGGTGCTTGAAGTGGAAGTCCCGGTGAATGAGAGACAGGGCGCGCCACGCTCTAATGAAATGGGTCATGGCGGAGGAGATAGGCTCTTCTCTTTTGAGTAGTGGAAAAGGACACTGTAGAGAAAAGAATTGCTGGCTGTGGGCACTACATGGTGGATAGAAGAGAGGGTGTGGTGCGACTGCCAAACAATTATATTAAAGCGGAATTTCACCTCGTAATAAAAATGTGTCTTCCTCCCCCGTTACCTTTGGTGTCCTTTTGGCCGTAAAAATCTATTTACAAGCCCAACGGATCCAGTGTTGTCCTCTTCTCAAGATCCACTCACCTCCTAAATAAAGGTCCTGTACCATGCCGACATTTTCTTTTTTTACATCACATGGGAACCATCTGTCCACTCTCCTTATACAGATTCTGTCCCGTGACACCATCTTCTTTATTTAATGCCATGAAGAGCCAGCTGTCCACTCTCCTCCTACAGTTCCTGTTCCACAATCTTCCTTTTATAACATCACAGGGAGCTATCAGTCTACTCTCATCATACAGGTCCTGTCCCACCATCTTTGTCACGTGAGAGCCAACTGTTCTCTCCCCTCTTATAGGTCCTGTACCATGCTACCATCTCTTATTTAATGCCATGGGGAGCCAGATGTCCGCTTTCCTCCTAGATGTCCTGTTTCATGCCACCATCTTCTATTTTTATGTCTCTCTGCTCTCCTCCTATAGGTCCTGTCCCACCATCTTCTTTTTTCTACATCACGTGGGGTTCCCTTCTTCAGGTTCTGTCCTGTGCCACCATCCTATTTTTTAACATCACAGGGAGCCACCTTTCCTCCTATAGGCCCTGTACTGTGCCGCCTTCTTCTTTATTTTACATTACAAGGAACCAGTTGTCTCTTCCTGGTTCTTGCGGCTGGCATCCCAATGGCACAGTGCCAGATCTTGTGCCTTGATTGTTTACATATTGTTCAATGAATAGAGTATAGGAATGCCTCCTGAGATACGCAGGAGTCATTCATTTTCAGCATTCATAGAACAACATGTAAACAGACATGGCGCTAGATCTCTTTGTAAGATCTGGCACCACTGTTTACATGGATGGTTGAAAGTACTGCAGGCTCCTGGGATATGTGACATCTGTATTCCAGGAGGCTGCAGGAGGAAAATGAAACTTCAGTGAAGGTCCGCTTCAATGACTATGACATAAACATGCATATTGGTTTGTAGCCTATTGTGCATATTTATTCCATGGAAACGTTTGCTCTTATCACTGGCCCTGTGTTGGGGTAAATAAAAGCAGAATATGTGTCATAATGGTGGTTTAGGAGGCAATTCCTACCCAAAATTATTTGCATACCCCCTACATATACTTCATACAGTATTTCCCATTACGTATTCCCTTGTAAGGGTCCCAACTCATCAAACCTACAGTGCCCCTTCTGCTCCAATTCTGGCCCCAACTCTAGATCGTAATAGTCATTGAAAACCTCTTAACCAGTGGATGGATCTACATAGGTACATAGTTATTAAGGTTGAAAAAATAATTTGAGTTGAACCAATAGAAAAAGTAAATAATCTGTATTTATTTATCACTCGTCACATTGAAACTTGGCTGTTTTTTTTTATCCTTTTACCTTTATGGTCTTGATTTACTAGCATGCCAAGTGTAACAAGTAGCGGGTGCTCACTTCAAACATCCCATCACTTTTAACAGAGGTTCTATTATTTATATGTATATGATTGACTATTCAAAATGCACACAGGAGTCCTTCAATTCAGCTCACACTTTAGTAAATGAGGCCCTATATGTGCGGTGGTTTACATGGTCCCATTACCCTGTAGTATATGTAGTCTATCACAAGGTGGCCCTGTAGCTTCTGGAATAGATAATAGTGTCACTGGGAACTGAAAATACATTTGAACTTCTCTTAGGCTTAACAACAACAAAAAATGCAACAAATTATAATGAAGGAAACACATTTATTACATGGAATTCAAAAGACAATACATATGGCAACAGTTTTTATTTTCTTATAGATCCTTATGTTGATCTTAAAGTATAATAAAATATACAGTACATAGAAAATGTAGCATTTTATAGCATCCCATCTGTTACAATTTTATGTATTTACAATTTGTAATGTGTCATCATGAACACCGTACATACATGTCTTTTATTGCAGTTCAAGATCTCAAGTATTTTTAAAGCTGAACGCTGGTAGAGTATAAGCAAATATTGTCTAAATATAAGAGGCATAATTATTATTATCATTAGGGATATACCGATACTGATACCAGTATCAGTATCGGTATCAGTGCTGACACTGGGCATTTTCACAAGTACTTGTACTCATGAAATTGCCCCGATACTAAGCGCCAATACTGGCGTTTACATTTTTAAACACGTTTGGTTGCCATAAGATATCAAGCTTGCTGGGAAACCTCACGGCAGCCTTGTATGGACCTCGCAGCGCCTGTATACAGCGCCAGCGGCTACAAATCTCCTCCACCTTCCTGCCGCCCACACCTGGGAGACCCCGCACAGCCTCCTGAGAGGCCAGACACAGCCCTGGTGAATCCGCACAGCCCTGGTGAGATGCCAGGCATAGCCCTGGTGAGAAGCCACACAGCCCCGGTGAGACATTACAGCCCTGGTGAGACCCCGGACACAGCCCTAGTGAGACCACACAGCCCTGGTGAAACCGCACAGCCCTGGTGAGAGCGCTGCACACAGCCCTGGTGAGATCGCAAAGCCCTGGTGAAGCCATATAGCCATGGTGAGACACAGCACACAGCCCTGATGAGACCGCACACAGCACTGGTGAGACCGCACACAGCACTGGTGAGACCGCACACAGCCCTGGTGAGACCGCACACAGCCATGGTGAGACCGCACAGCCCTGGTGAGACCGCACACAGCCCCGATGAGACGCTGCACACAGCCCTGTGGAGACCACTGCACACAGCCCTGGTGAGATCGCACAGCCATGGTGAGACCGCTGCACACAGCCCTGGTGAGATCGCACAGCCCTAGTGAGAAAGCACACAGCCCTGGTGAGACCGTAGAGCCCCTTTGAAAATGCTAAGCCCTGGTGACACAGCACGCAGCCCTGGTGAAACCGCACACAGCCCTGGTGAGACCAAACACAGCCATGGTGAGATAACACACAGCCCTGGTGAGACCCTGCACAGCCATGGTTGGAAAAAAATTAATTTCTTTTTCGGTCTAAAAATTTCATTTCGGTGCATCACTAATTGTTAATATTGCTATTATTATTACTATTATTATTATACAGTATTTATGTAGCAACAGTTTACACTTTACAATATAAAGGGAGACAGTACAGTAGCAATACAATTCAATACAGGTACTTAAAGGGTACCTGTTAAGCTAGTAATATGGGAGCTGCCATTATTGACTCAGGCAGTAGTCTTTCTATGGGGTCGTCTGTGACCATTCTAAATGACAGTTCTCTGGGAAGAAGGCGGTCAGGTAGAGTTAGAAAACCATGTCTGATCATTATTGTCCCACTAGGGCTGCCAGGTTTAGCACCATGGCTGGTGATGTGCTGTGCTGCTTAAAAAAAAAAAAAGGTGCTTGTCCAGTTTTAAGTGTGTTAAGACATGCGACCAACCTAGTGGGCTGCCTTAAAGTAGCCCACCTTAAGCCATTTATGGCAGCATAACGCATATAGGGGGGTGGGCCTTACCGCTCAGCTGCCGCATATATGTGTTGCTTTGTTGCTCTGGAGAGCGCCCAAAATGGTAACCAAGCTTGCCTTAATACCTCATGATCAACTGCCAATGATTGGGTTCCCAATTACATCATCACCCTGCAGCCAATCACAGTGAACGAATGAATGAGAGACCCTCCTACTGGCCTTTGGTGTCACAGCCCACTTTAAGAAGATCTCCAGGCATGTAAAAAAATGAACCCTTGCAGTGGTGCTACCCACACACTGCAAGGGTTAAGTGCTCGTTTTGGTCTAGGGTCTAAAATAAAAAATATACACTCACCTGATCCCCGGTTCTGCGTTGGCGACCACTTACCTGTCTCCTCCTCTGGTCCAGCTGTGAACTGTCCCTCAGCGTCCTCACATCCAATGCAAGCCAATGGACGTGATGATATCATGGATCCCTAGACCGCAGGAACCCAGGGAGAAAGGTCTGCGGGGACCAACCTACCAACCAGGCGGGACCAAGGATCAGGTGAGTAAATCTTCTTTCTTTTAGGCCCTAGACCAAAATGAGCACTTAACCCTTGCAGTACGGGGGTGCCCCACTGCAAAGGTTCATTTTTTACATGGCCGGAGTTGTTCTTTAAATAGTCGACTCCCAGCAGTGGCAAAAGGGGTTTGTTAATGAATAATTTAATGGGTGCCTCAAAGCCCAGACTTTCATTTTATTTTGAATGGAGTATGAAATGGTCAAAACCACTGGCATTTTTTTTTTAAAATCAGAATCCCATTGTGGAGATTTTCCATAATTTCTTCTTTTGTAGACTCCACAGGAATGAACAGAATCTCCACAAAGGAAAGTAAATGCCTGCTTAGACATCCCCAGAACATGTGACCCCCATGGGCGATTGCCTCTTATTGCTGTTTTGGTGGCAACTTGAAATGTAGTTTTTTTGCCACTTTTCCCACCACTGATCTCCCTAAGAAGAGACCAAAATAAAATGGGGTGATAACCATTCCCTACTTTTATCTAAAGCTAAAAGAAAATAAGTTTTGGCTTTACGTGGACTTTAATTTAAGCCTGCAAGTGGCAAATGTTCTTATTTCCATACACGCAAGGTTAGCTTGCCATGTGGGACTTTCAGAAGAGCCGATGTGCCCCTACATCCCACGTCACCATTAGCTGGCGCACTTGGCCGTTCTGCTTTTCTCTGAGGTTTTTAGCCACAACCAAAGAGGTTAATCCATCTCCTATTTCTTCCCTTCCATTTACCCTTCCAAACCATTTTCCCACGCCTACTCTTTTCTCCTTTTCCCCATGGACCTCCTTTCAAGACTGCACGCGTATTCTGACACTTGCAGTTGCGTCATTCTTTCGTTCTTCCTGCGTGAGGCAAGGGGTATGCGCCTCGAGTACCAGTATAATTTCGGGTATTGGCGTCCTGGGAGAGCGAGTGAAAACATTTTACAGTGACCAGACAAGTGCGCAACACCCCCCTCCTCTCTCCCATTGAGATGAGACACCATTTGAATATGATCCGTGTTTGTGGATCAAGCTTAGCTCTGTGTTGTTAGTAACGTGGCAACAGGCCGGGTTATCGAGCACATAAATCAGCGGGTCGTGCTCAGAACTTCTGCTCTTTCTTCAAGTGACCAACTTGCAGAATTAAAACAGCGCAGGGCATGGCTGGTTCAGGTCTATGTTATTGCAACATCTGACCTCGCTTCAACTTGTGCACCCAGGAAAGGCTTATAGGGAGCACCTGCTAAGGACCAGGAATGAGCCCTATCGCTTGCAATCTAGGCATTACTTTTTGGAGCATGGGATCATTTTCCATCAGCACGGATTCAACGATGGGCATTTATTGTCATGTATATGAATATATTAAATACAATTTTAGAACAAAACTCCAAGCTAACAGCTAAATACACAGTTGACATATAGTTGCATTGAAAGGCATAGTCCATGTTTTATTAAAATTAAATATACCGATCAGTATATGACCAGTGAGAGGTGAAGTGAATAACATTTATTATCTGGTTACAATGGCACCTGGAAGTGGGTGGGATATATTAGACAGCAAATTAATATTTTGTCGCTGAAGTTGATGTGTTGGAAGCAGAAAAAAATGGGCAAGTGTAAGGATTTGAGCGACTTTGACAAGGGCCAAATTGTGATGGCTAGACGACTGAATAAGGGCAATTCCAGAACTGCAGCTCTTGTGGGATATTCCTGGTCTGCAGTGGCAAGCGGTCCGAGGTGTTACATAGTTACATAGTATTTGAGGTTGAAAAAAGGCACGGGTCCATCAAGTCCAAACTATAGCGTGTATGCATGTGAATCTGCATGGGGACAGCTTCCCTGCTAATCGGGAAGCCGGGTGGCGAGTCTTTACACGCCGCCTGGCTTCCTGAATGGGACTTCTGGTATTCGGTATCGACGAGTACCGAGAAATACTCGTACTCGATACCAAGATACCGGTATCGGTGCATCCCTAAGAATAATAAAAAGTATTGGCTTTTCAAATCACAAATCATTTAGGGTTGGATGAAAGGTCTAGTGTAGTATCACACTTTTGATAGTTATATTGTATACTTCATAGAGGTCTATACATCAGGCCAATAAAAGAGACAACTGAGGAAGAAAGAAAGGGATTTGGTTTGAAAGAGGCGCCATCTCTACACATAATGAATATCGAGCCATGCATCATGGTGCGCCGAGGGAACAAAGAGGTTAATTTTTTTTTTTTCATTGAAATCAGGGTGGATTGGAAGGAGGGGTTGAAACTGAGCCCCACAAAACGTGCAGTGAATTCCTGCAGGGTAGGATCATGGGAGGGAATGAGAGAGCTGTGAGATCAGTCTGGTAGAGGATGTAGCCCTTCTGCCAGGCTTTCTCCCCTTTACCACCCTCCCTCCCCTGTTATTCAACAGTTGTCTTTTCCATGCATTCCTGTGTTAAAGAGATGATCAAGTTTCCTGAGTGATAAAGTAGAGTCATGGTATTGAGAAAGTAAGCAATATATTTCCCTTCTCATACCATGTGTTTGTACGTCCCTCTATAAAGCGGGATAAAATGCTCTCACACAAGTGAAAAACTAGAAGCTGAATTACGGTCAGAGGACCGGAACCTATAAAAGTAGATTTTAATTGTCATCTGTACAGCTTTACGTTGGTACAACCAAAGAATTATCTTTAGGCGTATCTACATTTCATGTCTGTGAATGCTACGTTGATATCTTAGTTTAAAGTGTATCTAAACCCAAAAACAAAATGTAATATATTGCAGCTATTAGGCCTTAGATGTGTTGGCTGCATTAGTTTTCTTTTTTCAGGCTCTTTTTTATTTACAAAATATATACTGGTGAACCTGTGAATAACACACTTCCTATATAATAGGTATATCAAATATACCTGGTGACCCTGTGAATAACGCACATTCTGTATAATAGATATATAAAATATACCTGTTGACCCTGTGAATAACGCACATTCTGTATAATAGATATATAAAATATACCTGGTGATCCTGTGAATAACGCACTTCCTGTCCTAGTATGACTACTCCTACACTGAATCTATGAAGGGAGCCATGGCTTCCACCCACGCTGAACTTTAATCTCATTGGGTCATGTTGGTGGCGGAGGTATGCCTGCCGCCCTCTTTCTGGCCACAGCGCCCGGGTTGCTAAGAGCTGGGGGGGGGCACATCTGGGTGCCCCTTTATTTAAGGGGGTACCCTGATGTGAATAAGCCCCCTGCCTGCACCCCCACAACCAATGCCCCAGAGCTTGTGGGGTAAGAGGCAACCCTGGAAACCCCCCCCTCCAGGGCCGGGGGCATGTGGCCTGGTATCGAAAAGGGGGGGGGGGCAGCCGGCTCGCTCGCCCCCCCCCATCTTTCCTGCCCTGCCAGGCCTGTGCTCAGATCAAGGGTCTGGTTGGGAATTTTAGCAGGGACTCCACATTTCCACCCCCCCATTTTTGGGATGGGGTTCCTCTTTAAAATTCCTGCCAGACCTTAAGGGCCTGGTATGACTTTGAGGGGAAACCCCCACACACTTTTTTTTTTTTTTTACATGGGGTACCTCCTAAAATTCCTACTAGACCTTAAGGGTCTGATATGACTTTTTGGGGGAACCTCACGCTTTTTTTTTTTTAAATGGGGTGCCCCCTAACATTCCTACCAGACCTAAAAGGTCTGGTATTGTTTGGGAGCAGGAACTGCACGCATTAAAAATGTATTTTTCTTTAGAAACGTCAGTTTTGCTGCAGCAGGTTCTATACATTGTACAGATCCGCCACTTTACAGGCAGTTTAAGGGGACCCCCCAGGCACGATATTTAAAGGAATTTTTCATTTTTATTGTTACCCTTTAAATGATGTATAAAACAACTGTTCCTTTTAAAAATGGTATTTTTTAAAAGTTTTTTTTGCATTGATTCCTGTACCCCAGGGCAGTACCCGGAAGCCCATACACCTTTTATGGCCAATAACTTGCAGATAAGACTTCAAAACAGGGACAATTGATTTTCAAAGTTCTATCCCCATAGACTTGCATTGAGTTCAAGTTCGAATTCAAACTTTTCCCATGCTCAAAAGTTCGAATTCAAACCAAACTCGGGGGGTGTTTGGCCCATCACTAGCAGCCAATAAGAATAATAACTTTTTAATTTTTGTAAAGTGCTCCCAAGATAAAAAAACTTTCTTTCTTTTCTTTGATGCCCCCAAGATCTAGTCCTGATCCTGGAATTGTCCATCTAAGTTCATTTCATTAGTTGTTTTCTTGAAAGTATGAGTTTATTTTACATTCTAAATGGGGTTTATTCACTCTCAGATATATCCAGTTCCTAGACATGCAAGCTGCGGAAAAATTCAGTTTGGTTCATATATTTCATTATTTTGGATACGCAATTCTATTCGTTTGGGTTTCGGATTCGGACGAAATCCGAATTTTCGTTCGTTTTGGATGAGTTTATGAATATTCGTTGTGAATACCACAGAAAACCATATACAGATATTAATACTAAAGCTGAATCTCCTAGACCCGAATGGCATTCGGGGGCCTCCCGAATGCGATTCGGAAATTCGGATCCCGAATGCCACTTGGTCTGGGAGCCTCAGCTTTAGCATTATATGTTGTAACAAGGACACTCCACTGTAGACAGGAGGTGCAAGAAAAATGCAGTTTATTTAGGGCAAAACACAAAAAAGTCTCTTTCCATCCACAGGGTAGACCTCCCCTGTGCACAAGACGGTTTCTAGCCGCAACATAAAGGACAGTCTTTTTAGCTTCGCTCTGTAGCTTTCCACAGCTCCAAGACACTCACGCTACTCACCCCTCGTGAGCCCTCAATCTGCTCTCTTAGCAGTGTGTACCGTAGGTCCTAGGGTCACCGACCTTCCTGACCTCTCCCAGCCACCCCTGGCTGTTCCTTGTGCGTCCAGCACGCACCCGAGTCTGCGTGTGTCCGTGTGCCTCCTGCACACACACAACTCCAACACTCTTCTGAGCACTGGGCTGGCTTCTAATAAGGCTGCTCTCAGCGAACTTGATCAGCCCAAGCTGGTCATTGGTAACACCTGGCCCCAGGACTGGAGATCTCATCCCACCCAGAGCTCTAAAGGTGCCAATACACTGTGTGATTATCGCAAGATAATCGCGGTAAATCCCGCGATCGTACGATAATCGCAAAGTGTATGGAAGGCGTGCGACCGTCTTTACTGTACGGTCGCACGTCTTTTGTCTAAGGAGCATGCTAGAAAACCGGCTGGTTTTTAGCATGATCGTAAGATCAATGCCGCACGCGCACACTGCCCGTTCAGCATTGCGGTCATCGGAGGCCCGCCCCTTGATCGCAAGTACGATCTGCCTGTCCAAGATGGGCAGATCGTACGTTTTTTGTGTTCAGACCCATTCGGATGCATTAAACCGGAAAACACATCTGATTGGCCAGAAAAGTCACATGTCCGATTCAGTTTAGTTTTTAAATCAAATTCGGACGGGATCTGGAATTCGAAAACGGAAATTTGGATTCGGACACATTCGGATGCATTGGGATTCAGAAATTCGGATGTGTCCAAATGTCTGAATTTTGGAAAATTCGTCTGAATTTTGATTCAGAACGAAACGAATCGCACATGTCTACCAGTTCCCTCATTCTTCATATATGTGAGAGAACTCATGTCAATAAATATGAGATGTTGGTTGGAAGGTCCAACTACTGAAGGATCATTCTCACAAAAAGTCTCTCCATAAACATACACAGTTGTTTCAGCCAATAATACATGTTTACGCAATGGGCAGACACTGCCAATGCCACCCTTATCGCACGGAAACAGCGGCGATCACTTGGAGCAATCTAATGTGAAAGATACATTTCTTCCCCCAAAGATCAGGACTCAGGAGATGCCTGCAGACTTCATATTGAATCTATAGACAGATGATAATTTTCCATTGCAGTCATTGTTGGCCTGCTCGTTTGTGCAGAATTCAATGATTCCTGCTGTAACTAACCCTAAAGGAGACCACACTCGCTTTGTTTACATTTTCCTGCATTGTGGTGGGTGGGCAGCTTCTTTTCAGAGCAAAATGCATAATGGTTATGTATTTCAGGTCTTTATATAAACCTGGCTTGTGTGGCTTTAAAACATGTAATTCTGCCCTTGAGGTTGTCAGGTGAGGCAGAGCTGGCTGGAACAATAGTGCTGCTGGTAACAATAACAGATGCGTTCCCCTTGTGTGATGCTTGTATCTTGTTACAGCGTCATTTAGTTACCAACATATACATTACGGTGTGGTTTATTGATTGAAAGCACAATCTAAAAAATGTTTCCTTCAATACACAATTCCATTATTAGTACACCCAACAATGCACTGGTTAAAATTTCTGTACCTAACATGACCATTGGTACAAAAAGCAATGGAATGATTGAACGGCTAGGTTCTAAAAGCAGAACTCCAGCCAAAGATAAAAATAATTAGCATATTAAAAGATAAAATGACAAACCAGCTTTTGCTGCAATATTCACCTTCAATCCAGAGATTTCCCATGCAGAACTTTTTTCGGCCACTAGATGTCCCCAGTCTAATGGCCAGCACCACTCAACCCACTTCCTCTGAGTCCAGGTCACCCTGTACCTGCCCCCAGTCTGTGACTGGACAGTGAAAGGAGAAGCAACACAGGCTCATCTCTTTGTCTCTGCTTGCACCAAGGCTGAGGGCTCTTGAGAGGAGTACTGAATCGTGCATGCACTATTTTCTGCGATCCCACCGCCCTGGAATGCAGGGCATTTTATTACCATGCGTTCCTGTGCGGCCAATTGTACTGTGAGAGGGGGGGGCGTGTCTGCGGTGCCATTGACTTGAATGGCACTGCTACGCCGCAAGGAGACTTTATATTAGGGATGCACCGATATATCGGCCACCGAAAATATCGGCCGAAAATGGCACTTTTGGCATAATGCTGAAAGTGCCATTTTCTGTCCGATGCATCAGTTCTTTCTCCCTTCCCCCTGGCCGCTGCTCTGTGTCCGAGCGTGGAGGAGAGAAACTGTCACAGGCGGCCGAGCACTGCGGGAGGAGAGAGCTGTGAGCGGCCGGCATCTCTCCTCCCCACACCGCCCAGCCTCCTGTCACAGATCCAGAGGAGATCAGTGATCGCTGAGTGTTTGTAAATAATTGTGTACATAGCATATCCTCAATTATGAATGAATAGGAAGTGATCTACATCCCTTCCTGTTCTTTCATGATTGCGGATATAGTAAATACACTCTGTCCTCATGTTATAAATGAACAGGAACACTCAGTATAGAGGATTCCTGTTCATTTATAACTGGGGCTGCAGAAAAGGAGATCGAAGACTGTGTTCTCAATCTCTTTTTCTATTTTAAAAGGGAAATATCAGGGGTCTAAATATTTCCCTGAAGCCCCTAAAAGTAAAGTAAAAAATAAAAATAGTTAATAAAAAATGAATAAATTAATTAAAATAAATATAAAAAAATTAAAATAAATAAAAACAAAATATTACTTTTTTTGGAAAAGTTAAAATAAAAAACATTTTCAGTTACGGCCTGACAATTTGGTGCACCTCTCCACTTTATATATGCGATCCCTTGCATTCTGGGCACAGGACATTGCGGTAGATGTGCTGGCTGGTGGAAACAAGCCCTAAAGAACAACTCAAGCATTTTGAAAAGTTAACCTTTGCAGCGGGGCCATCTCCACACTGCATGGGTTAACTGCCCATTTTCTTCTAGGGGTGAAAATTAAAAAGAAATACTCAGTCCTGTGGCAGTGACTGCTCACCTCTCCCCCCATCCGGCTGTGGTATGTCCCTAACATCTTCATGTCCAATAGACCTGTATTAGATGTGATGACGTCATGGTCCTAAGAATGCCAAAGCCCGGGGAAGAAGAGGCTGTGGGGATCGCCAAGTGGGGCAGAGGATCAGGTGAGCTCTTTATTTTAGCTTCTAGACCAAAATGAGCAGTTAACCCTTGCAGTGCAGGAGTAGCCCCACTGTAAGGGTTCACTTTTAAAAAACCTGGAGTTCTGCTTTAAGTAATACTATATATACTGCATATATCATATTCATATTACAAAACATTTTACTCACTGGTACCCCACATAAATTTTTTTTTTTGGCAAATGTGAATACCACCGAACTGGACCCATCACAGCTGAAGTCTTCCTTTTTTCTTGAGCTGGATGCACAGCTTTCTCTGCTGGTCGGAATGCAGGAACTCCCATATCTGTACATCATTTGATGAGCTCACAGTGTGCAGTATAAGCTGCCTGTTTCTTTTTAGCAAGTGAATCACTTCCTGGCAGATGACGACCAGCGTCGTGCAGCCCTGTCCTCCTGTGCCTGGTTGTCAGCGGCCCGCCCCTTTTAGGTGATTGGACAATTGTACTGTCATGCAAAGTAGAATACAATAGTCACCTGGATGGAGGAATCTATTAGTTATTTTTTCCGGCTCAATCACAAAAATGTACTGGTGAATGGCCAGCTCAGGTCATATCATACACATATAAAAAAACATTTTACCGTTGCGAGGTACCACGCATGGCGAGGTTAACCCCACTACAAGGGTTAAGAACATTTTAATCTGGAGTTCTTTAAGTATTCAGTCCAGAGAAAAGTTGCTTGTTCACTTCCTTAGTAATGGTAACATATAGCACCTTCGCTACCTAATAACTACAGTACGCTGAATGCCATGGGAATGAGTCAGTTTGACGCGGCTGTGGCATGGGACACCAGAGACATTAGGCACACCTGCTGGGTTTCATACATTTTCTTTTTTTTTTTCCGTGACTAGAAGCCCTTGCTTAATATATACACAGAAGTAGTTTAAATTATGCACTATTTATGCTGTCAAGCACTCCGTCTGTAGGATACATAATAGTGATTATTTTTAGGAATCATCTGAAACCCTAAGCCTTATGCGTAAATTCCCCTGCCTGCTGCGTAATCCTGATGTGTGTATGTATCCAGTTCCTAGCCTGAATGTGATCTTGGCTGGAGTTCGGAGTATTTAGTAGCTGATATAGCCCTCCCGGCCCTCCTCTCATTCCCTGGCAGAGGTCTGGGTAGCTAGCAGAAGGGAAAGGGAACAACGTTGGGTGGGGATTATACTTTAAATCAATCACAGAATGACAATCTGGGTCTCTGGACGATTGGGAATGTTGGCCGTTATACTTCAACTATGGATGTAGGATAATGATACCTGAAGACTTACATTCCAGTCAAAGCTGAAACCAGAAGCGAGCATGTGCTTTGGCCATGCAGTGCAAAGCAACAGGTTTGTTGTAAAGTCCCAGCATATCCTATCCTGTTATAACATGAGCATTGTAATAGGAATACACACTAGAGTTGGTTTTGATAATGCAATCAAAGCTTACCTGAAAATAATCCCTTTTATGTAGTGAGTGCTGCATTCCGTCTGCCCAGTGGCAGAACTATCGTCATAGCGACCCAGGTGGCCGCTATGGGGCCCGGGGCACAGGGAAGCCCGGCCAGAATGAGGAACAAAGGGGTCCCCCTGATGCTGTGCGGGCCACCTGGGTCGCTATGGCATCGCAGGCTGCTGGCTGTCACTGGTGGCTGTGAGGAGGAACGCACCGCTTTCTAGATCACTGACAACCTGTCAGTGATCTGTGCAGCGGCATGTTCTTCCTCACAGCCGCTGCTGAGTCAGTGACAGCCAGCAGCTGTGGAGGAGGATGCTGGGCCCGGCATCGGCAGCGAAGGAGGAGGCGGAGCCTGGCTAGCCTCATGAGGTGACGAGGGAGCATGAAGCCGGCTTTCCGGCCAATCAGAAAGCCGGGCGCCGCATCATTACACGGCACCCGGCTTCCTGATTGGCCGGCTTCCTGACCAATCAGGAAGCAGGGCAGAGAGTCATTAGACGCTGTCCAGCTTCCTGATTGGCCGGGAAGCCAGCTCCATGGCACCCCGTCACAAGTGGTCAATCGGGAAGCCGGGCAGTGTTTAATGACTCGCTGCCAGGCTTCCTGATAACGGAAGCTCAAGTATCGATCTAGGCATCGGAGCATTTGGACGAGTTTGAGTACTCGGCATTGGCACCGATACTAGTATCGGTATCGGTGCATCCCTAGTTACAGGTATGGTGGTGAATGGGGAGGGTGCAGTTTGTGTTGAGATTTCTCCCTCTCCTCTCACGATGAGAGAGGAAAGAGAGAGAACGCTGCAAACCCGAGCCATTTTTTACAGTTTATGACAGCTGTGATTGGTCACAGCAATCACATGGTACAGAGCCAATTCCATTGGCTATGTAACTTGTTTTGTGAACTTCACTGTCCAATGGACTGTCACAGTGAACTGCTCGTGCACGCGCTGGGGGGTGCGCGTGAGCAGAGAAAAAAAAGACCTGTACAAGTCTGTTTATACACAACCAGCAGACAGCTAGTAGTTAAATCTGGAAGGTTTGCTGGTCCTTCAGACAACATCCAATGTTGTTTTACATTTATCGCCCTTGCACGTGAAGTTGGCAAGAAATTACGTTCGCCATGTGCCAGCATTCTTACCAACACGTGACCATTCCAGACAAACGATCCAAAGAACTCAACCCTGCTATTGGTCGTTTTTCCATATCTGGAATAATCTTGTCCTGTGTCAAAAATTTCCAGAGGGCCGAATGAATGTTTAGAAATCATTGGTGTCTAAACAACTTTTATCTAATGTCGGTGGGCACCAGAAACTGTTGATTTGGCTGTAATTTCAGGACTGCTGGCATCACATTGATCTTGGCAATGTACAATAGTGATGAAAGCTTCGAGGGAGCTTTTCCACCGAGGCAGAAAGAGCTTTTATATTGTAAATGTCACCGCTTAGTGAATCTGTTAGACTAATCCTCAAGTCAAATATCCCAAAAACCCATTATGTAAAGTTTAGCAGCAGAGAACTGTGCTGAAGGGAATATGCAGTGGTTTTGTATGGATTTTCGTTCTCGATTATGGTCAGGACAAATACATAAAAAAAAATGTTTTTAGTCAATTAAATATGCAATATTGCACATTAATATGTTGCATTGTCCTTTTGAGCCAGCAGGTGGCGCTTTAGGCTCCTTCTTAAGATGTTTCCCTTTGTCTTCTTTGTTGTAAAGACCTGCGATTTATTTTAATCGACTTAATCGATTAACTGTTGCAGCTCTAATTAGCACACCTCAGTAACTCAAGCAGCCATTACTATTTGCACACATTCAAGTGAATGATTTAGAGTGTGTCTTCGAGTGGTTCCATCAGAGGTGTCAATTAGGCAAAGTCAGCCTCAAAGCAAGAAGCTTCTACTTGGTTGTCTCTTTAACTCATAAGGGGGAATTTATCAGAATTGGAGCAGACAAAATCTGTAGCAGCTATGCATGGCAACCAATCAGCTTCTCTCTTTAATTTTCAAAGCTTAACTGAACAAACTAAAGTGAGAACACCCCAACCTAAACACTCAACCATTACGTTCGCAAACAATTTATCCCCACACAGCTACCTCCTCATGTATCACTTCCCCCTCCCTTTTAGATTGTAAGCCCTCAGGGGCAGGGCCCTCCTTAATATCTTGTCCTGAATTGTTTTGTGATTGTAATATCTTCCTTATATTGTAAAGCGCTGCGCAAACTGTTGGTGCTATATAAATCCTGTATAATAATAATACTATGGGCGTCTGCTCCAGGTTTGATAAATTCCCCTCCTAGTACTCAGGGAACCATTTTTCTGGCATTGAAGTACAAGTTTGCTTGTACGGATGTATGAACTAATAGGACTAGGCAGCTATGTGCAATGCTGGTGACAGAGACCAGCATTGGTCTCTGTCACCAGGGTGTATGCAGGTGCTGGTTCGGAGAAATTTATTGTCCACAACAGTACTTTTCAATGGAACAGCCTCACACCACCTCTTCACCGTCCGTATGCTTTATTTCATCCAAACTCTTACTTTCAACATAGTAAAGATCTCCGCCCAGTGGCAGCCCAAAACTGATGCGTTTCACACTTGTGAGCTTAGTCGACTAAGATAGCTAAACCTGTAAGGGTGAAACACGGCAGAGGTGGGCTGCCTCTGGGCGGAGATCTTTACCATGTTGAAAGTAAGAGTTTGGATGAAATAAAGCTTATGGACGATTCTTCTTTTGCATGGTGCCTAGTCCCATTGGTGCAGGCTGGTTTGTTAGGTACTTACCTTGCTCCCCATTCCAATGATTTTCATTGTGCAGCACAGCCTTTAAAGGAAGTCCATCCCTGCTGGGTCGTCTTTAGACTGTGCATGTGTGTTATGACCCCATTCATTCCTATTGGTGAGGTGTATTCTGGAGTATATACAAAGCATATACAGGTGTAATATATATATTTACACCTATTACTACAGTGCACCCAAGGTGCCTCCATGTCTTCATAATGGAAGATAGTGACACCTTGGACAACCTTGGAGGGGTGGCATGCCTATGGATTTTGAGAAGGGTGCTTGGCAGGGCTCCAGGCTGTGCTGTGGAGACATAATAAAATGAAAGTTATATCCTGACAGCTTAACATGAACCTGCACTTTTCCCATTCAGGTCAGCTGCATAACAGGCCAACCTTCTCTACTAGTATTTCGCTTCCATGTCCTCCTCCACCACTGGGTGACATCCCAATACTTCTTGCTGTGACTTTCCCACCTTCCTAGAGCATAAAGGATCTCAGCGCTCCAATTCCCCGGCCGAGCTCATGCCACACGGAGTCTACGGGTTCTGGTCAGATAGGTGTGCTTTCACCTTCAAATACTGCAATATCTGAACGGACCGCACTCCAAAGAGTTCCAACACTTCAGGCTTTATTGAAATCCACAGCAAATCCACAACGAATGTAAAATAAAAGATAACCACCAGCAGCGCAAACCCCCGACCACTAAAACCCCTTACGCGTTTTACCCATAGGCCTATTCATAGAGATGACTAATACAGACCAGTAACCCACTTAAATGTGTTCAAAACTCCACCCGACACAGGTGCAGGATGAGCTGTTTATCAATTGACTGGTTAACCGACAACATACCGGTGTGAATAAAGCATAAGGAAACTACTATTCTCATCCAAACAGAAGGTTTCCCACTTTCCTTCAGCATATGATTGATGTGTCCATTCGGGATTTTACATGTGTTCAATAACATCTTAAAAGCCAAATTGAACTTTTAATCTAAAGAAGAACTCCGGGCAAATAAAATCTTAACCCTGGCAGTGGGACTACTCCCCCACACTGCAAGGGTTAAGTGCTCTTTTGGTTAGGAATACTTTACCTAAACCATGATCCCAGCTGGCTCCTAGACTGATCCCCTCAGCCTCTGTCCCCCTCTGCTACATAATGACAGCCTGACGAAGCTTCGGCCCTCTGCTTCCTCTCTGCCCCCCCCCAACAAGCGGAACGCCAGGGCCCGGTCGCAATTGCGACCGCTGCGAGCCTGGTAGTTCCGCCAGTGGTCAGACCTCTGCGTGGAGACCACTGCTTCCACAGAGGAAACAAGGGTGGTTTTCTGCAGCATGCTGGCAGGACACAGACTTCTCTACTGTAGCTGTGGCTGCTTTCTTAAGAAAACGAACTGTAAGACTATGCACACTTTTTTGTTTTGCTGCAACAGGAATGTATTTAGCTGATTACAACGGAAAGTTTAATTGGGCTTTTATTATTACTTTCCATATAAAAATGGACTGACGCAGATTGTTCAATCATTGTGTTACATATTGTACAGGAGCTGTCTATACCATGATGAAGTTATATATTGTACAGGAGCTGTCTATACCATGATGAAGTTATATATTGCACAGGAGCTGTCTATACCACGATGAAGTTATATATTGTACAGGAGCTGTCTATACCACGATGAAGTTATATATTGTACAGGAACTGTCTATACCACGATGAATATCTACCCATTTACTAGTATGTAACAAGTAGAGCTTAGCTGAATATAGTCATATCGTTGCCATAGATCTGTATGAGGGCATGTCAACTCTAAGCGTACAAACCTTTCCGCCCAGGAACGCGTGAATGGCGTCTATTTTATTCGCAGTCTGTCAGTCATCCATTACCACTGCTATGTGTGTAATTAACGAACTCCCGCAGTGATCGGTTATTCCTGTGGCAAATGCCACTTTAGCTCCATTCACTCGATGTTGAATGGCAGCACACCGCGGGAAGTATCTGTTTACGGCTCACATTTTCAAGGCTACAAAATTGTACTAATTTTATAACAACGAGCAAGAAAACAAAACCGCTCGCTCGTAAAATACAGTATCGCCGACAGTTTTGTTTAGGAAAGACTTTCCAGAAGAGTGTTCTGTAGTAGAAACAAACATAAGTCTCTGTATAGAAAGCTAAATACCGACAGAGAGAAAAAATATGATTCTGTTTCATTATACTGAAAATGAACCCGACAGGAAGTTGGCACATAACAGGTTTTCATATTATTCTATTAGGATGATGTTTTCTTAAAGTGGAAAAATCACAGCAGCGTGCAGCTCTGCGTGCTGATACGAAACCATCTTACATTCATTATTTACACAAACTTGTTTTTTCATTTACTTACCAATAGAGTTCTTCTACCTCCTGGTCCACGTTGGCACAAATGATGTAATGTGCCCAAGCATCCTGGGAAGGTTACATCAGCAGAGCTTTGCTGGGAAATCTCATCTGTAGAGATCTCAGGGAAGTCATTTTCCTCCCCTGAGATGATGTGCATGGTCACATGTCCTAGTCACATGTGCCAGAGTCCCAGGAAGTAAAGGGAGAGCTAGTAATCTGTGCTTAGTAAACATGGCCACTGTCAGAAGAGTGGGAAAGAAAAGAGAAATAAGGGATGCAAAGAATACAAAGCCAGCAATCGTCTAGAAGTATGTGTTTGTAGATTGTTATTACTAAACATTTCTAAAGGTGCCTTTGTTGTTATTTTAAAACTATGGGTAAAGGTCCGCTTTAACAGGATTTTCTTTTGGCCATTTCATATAGTACTACTGGGCTTAAAGTGATAGTAAAGTCAAAAGGTTTTTCGGATATTTAAAATGCTGATGAAATCACTTACAATGGATCCTGCTCCCTTATGTTTAAAAGTTTTAGTTCCCTGCAGAATTAGCTGGTCCCCTGATCCCTGGTCCTGATATCCTGTTTTTGGGTGGCTCCTTTCCTTTGTAGGGTCCTATGGAGCCACTCTTGTGTGTGCTAGTCAACTACAGTATGTGTGTCTTCACAAACTCACAGGTAAAGCAAAGCAAGACTTTAGAGAAAAACATTGCCGGGCAGTGTATATGTGTTTGATCTGGATTCATTACTGAGTTTAATACTACTTTAAGGGCCTGTTGACTAGCATTTTTCAGCAAATAAGCAATGCCTGTTACCACTAGGGTACATGGAAAACAATTGTTTTCTGCTGGTCTTCTATTTCAGGAGCCGCTTTATGCTTTGACATACCTCCTTGAAACCTTGATCCTTAAAGTTACACTAAACTCAGGAGTTAAATCTTATAAATACATTCAGGTACCTTTAACTATTAACCAAAATGTATCTTATTTGTGTATCACTCGGCTGTAGATCCTCAAATCATCTCTGAATTGGTGCTGACACTGTCCTTCCTTCTGGAGGGTGGCTACTTTTGTTCCCAATGGTACCTGTGTGTGTTGTAAAGTAGCCACCGCTCCAAGCTCGCTCCCATGATGGACTACAATCTCATGTTTAGTTTACTCATTTGTATAGAGATTGTAGTCCATCACGAGAGTGAGCTTGCAGCGGTGGCTACTGTAATCTCTGACCATTTCTTATAGTATGCCTGTCCATATGGCTACTGGACCAATCACAGCACAACAGCAAGTTTCAGGGGTTCCTAAAACCTTTCTGATGCTGAGCCTCCATATAACACTCTAGCACAAAGGGGCCAGAGCTTCCCTGGTTCACATGACACCCTTTGCTGGAAAAGGGAGGATGCACAGAATCATGTGATGGGAGGCTTCAGACCCTGTAAAACTATCACTACCTGTGGTGGATTATAAAACATTCAGAACAAAGGGAATTGATTGGTTTTATTGCCATTCCTGAATTACACTCTCCGTTCTCTGATTGATTTTTCCTGATCCTCGGAGCTTTGTTATAATAAGAACGAGTTATAAATAAACAGTGAGCAATAGTACTTATTATTGATATGAATATGTTAACTGAATTTACATGCAGTCAGCTGCCATTGTGAATTAGAACCTCAGTGCACTTGTGTTACTTAATAGTAAACTAGAAAGGGGCCGGGATCTGTTTATTAATAGGGATCAATAGGAATATTAGACATCAATGACACAATAGGCCTGGTATGAAGGCACTGCTTCTAGGGATGGTGGGAAAAGATACCTGGAGCAGCAGGTAAGGAGGTCACGTGGTAGCGTCTTCGGAGGCAGAATTAGATCATGTGGGAGTAGAATGCTCTCTGAGAATAGCAGCGAGTGTGGGCTGACATAAAGCTGACTCACTACTGATGCAAACCATGCTGTTAATTTAACCTCGCTGCCTTCGTCAAGGGCCAGTGCTACGCTCCTCGGGTAAAGCCGAGGACCAGCCGTGTGACCACAAATATCCTGCAATAGCCAGAATGATAGAACACAACCTTCGACGCGCCAGAGTTTCAAATGTCCGTTCTGACAATACCTGCACAGTGCTCAATCAGGACCAATTATAGATCATTGATAGTTTTATACTATATAGGCAGAAGAGCTTTTAGCAACAATATGTTAAGCGCACTACTACAGATGGGGCAATTAGTGGTAGTGATAGGTGTGCTGTCTCCTTTAACAGGGGGAGGAACCCTGTAAACAGAATGAACAACAAAAAAACAACAAAGGAGCGCTACTACCCAAAGAAAGTCTGGCTAAAAAATTGAATGTCGGTGGTGGGTGCAGGAAAAAATAAAGTCACTCACTGTTGATGGTCTTCCTATTGGAGAAGCGAAATGATGATCACATCTGTGTGGAAAAAGTTTTTTTCATTCACTATGGAATGGTAGCTGGATTATGGGATCACTGTTGAAGAATTGAACGATGATCACAACTGTGTGGGAAAAGTGGGTCCTAGGATGTAGGTAATGCCTGGTGGATCTTGAGATGTTCGAGGCTGCCTAACCCAGCATTAGAGTTTGTAGATATTGAAGCAGCTCAACTTCTATTGCCTACTGTACGGAATACTGTGACAATATCACATAATAGCCCTGGGAGTTGGGGCAATAAGCAAGTGC
>NW_017306353.1:41665-70480 GCF_000935625.1 Nanorana parkeri | reverse complement strand
TGGAAGCATCATTGTTACCACTGCTGAGGACATTTATATTTAAGGTCTTGGATTCAGTTCTATTTTAATGGAAATTTGGGAAGGACTGGCAGTCAATGAGTGGAGGAGAAGCTGTTGAGCTACACTGTCCGTCGGTCTCCTATACGGTAGAGAACATTAGAAGAGGAAAGATTAGAGTGACACCACAGCAGTGGCATATCTATAGCCATAGCAGCCCAGGTAGCTGCTATTGGGCCTGGGGGTAGAAGGGGGCCCCATTAGGTTGTTGAGACAAATTGAACATAGAACATGTGAAGATAACACGTGGTGGTAAATGTTTTTGTTGCCTGGGTGGAGAATAATATTCATTGTCAAAAGCTATTAAAAAATAACCCCCAGGCAGCAATAATAACCTCTCTTCCCACCAGCAATAATAATGTATTATTGCTGCTAAGGGGAAATTATTATCATTTAAGTGTTTAAAAAACAAAAAAACAATAACTAAAACTACCTCTTACTTTCTCATATGAAGCCCCTGGGGGGTCTCAGGAATCTTCTGACCCAGGCATCTCTCAGCACTCTGGCCCTGGACCAGCAGCACCTAGCTCTCCAGCCAGCCCTAGAAGGACACCTCAGCTTCTGTTCCTGTTCCAGAAGCACTTCCTGTTCAAAAATCTGGCTGCCCTTCTCCCCCTCAGCCATGCCATCGATTTTACAGGGGACCAAGGCTAGGGAAGTGGGGGCCAACTGAATAGCTGTGTCCTGGGACATGCTGCTGAGCTCAAGGTGCAGTGCACAGCGTGCAACTGCCTGTGAGCATCAAGTTTTGTCTGCAGAGGACCGGACCTGCTCCACATCGCTGTCATCGGCCCTGTCAGGAGGAAATGTCGGGGCCGAGCCCTCTTCTTCGTTTCCAGGCCCACCCTCCAGTGGCCAAACGTCAGTGCCCAGTCGCAAATGCGACCGCTGCAGCTCTGGTAGTTCCGCCAGTGACTTCCTGGCAGATGACGACCAGCGTCATGCAGCCCTGTCCTCCCGTGCCTGGCTGTCAGCAGCCCGCCCCTTTTAGGTGATTGGACAACTGTACTGTCATGTAAAGTAGAATACAATAGCCACCTGGATAAAGGAATCTATTAGATTTTTTTTTCGGCTCAATTACAAAAACGTACTGCTGTATGGCCAGCTCAGATTACTTTCCGAGGATTCCTATTATTAGCATACGCAGGTTATTGCCCCCGGCTGTTGTTTTAATGGACAGATTGTGTCAGGCCAGCATTACTCCTGGAAGATAAAGAGCGTTACTGTACTCAGCCAGGCAATGACTTGGAACAGTGAATAACCGCTCCGTGTCTTATTAGGATGAGTGGCAATATCCAAGCATTGTTCAACCTCGTCATTGCTCCTGGTGTTACTATTATTGGTCACAGAAGAGATTTTTTTGGAGGCTTTGATTAGGATAGGAAAGAATTTCTCCGGCTATTTTCATTAAATTGTACAGACTTATGCTTCCACTACCGCTAACTAGAGCAAGAATCACTCCTTCAGCTACAGTCTATCACCTCATATAATTAAAACCTGGCTGGGTGCCGGACATTGAAAATGTGCAAGGCAACTTTGGGATACATCTTGGTCCAGGCGGATTTTTTAGATTTAGGGTGGACCATTGTCACCAGGACTGAAAGGGAGGGAAATCCAAACTTTTGAGTTGTCACCATAATTGGAATTAGAGGGGAGATCTTCCAATGGGGACATTTGCTGCAGTGACAGCTGTCTAAGAGCCCATGTGGATGGGCTTTGGGTTGTGTTGATGGCATTAGTTTCACATCTTGGGATGCGTCTCAGCAGGGGCGTCCCTAGAGGTCTTGCTGGGGGGAGTTGGTGGTCTGTTTGTGATGCATGTTCCAGGGTGGTTAGTTGTCCCTGGTGCATGTCCAGGGAAAGCGTGGGGGTATGTGGTGGTGACTCATGGTTCACATACCAGAAGGGGGACATTGGTGCAGGGTGTAGTGCATGGCATCCTGCCCAGCTCACTGATGGCAATGGTTGCCATGAGCTGAGCGGGAAGCTAGCCAGAGTACTCCTGGAAACCAGTGACGTCATTGACCTGGGCCAGCCAGAGTGCTCCTGGAAGCCAGTGATGTAATTGACCTGGGCAGGACACCAGCCAGAGTGCTCCCGGAAACCAGTGACGTCATTGACCTGAGCCAGCCAGAGTGCTCCTGGAAACCAGTGACATCATTGACCTGGGCAGGACACCAGCCAGAGTGCTCCTGGAAACCAGTGACGTCATTGACCTGAGCCAGCGAGAGTGCTCCTGGAAACCAGTGACGTCATTGACCTGGGCCAGCCAGAGTGCTCCTGGAAACCAGTGACGTCATTGACCTAGGCCAGCCAGAGTGTTCCTGAAAACCAGTGACGTCATTGACCTGGGCGGGACGCAAGCCAGAGTGCTCCTGGAGACCAGTGACATCAGTGAACTGGGTGGGACACCAGCCAGAGCGTCTCAGGTTGCTAACTCCCCCCATGACCCTATGAAATGCTGTGTGAGGCGACCGCCTTAGGCTGCCTTATTATAGGGACAGTCCTGTGTCTGACATCATTCAGAGTTTATTGACATTTGGCCTGCTTCAAGCTGGGTTTGAGAATGCAAAATCCTTGTGATGTGAACAAAAAAAACAATTGACACAGGCCCTTTCCTAGGGTTGCCACCTTTTCTTCAAGCAAAACCCGAACACTCTAGCGAAGTGCGGACATTGTTTTGGGAGAATGAGTGGTGGGTTATTCGTATGTAAATAGTGTCACCCATTCATATGTAAATATCACAGTTGACACTATTTTCAGTGGGGGGCCAGTAGCCCCTATCTTAATTTTGGTTGCCCCTGTCTCCTTGACATCTTGTGTCCGAGTTCCTGCTGCCATGAAACCCGAACACAGCATTCAAATCCTGGACTGTCCGGGTGAATCCTCAACAGGTGGCAACCCTACCCTTTCCTCTCATTTCCTATGTAACTACAAGACAGGAAGTGAAGGTGAATCTCCCCAATGAGACAGATTTTGTAAATCCTGACAGTCTATAACCTCTCCCCACTGTGATCAAACCAAAATACATGTTTTGGCTGGAGCTGGGCTTTCATGGAAGTGCTGGCTATAGCTTCTCAGTCCCAAAGTTCAGTTTTACCGTTACCTCTGTGCTTTTTCCTACTCTTGGTATGTGTTACAGAGTAATACAAGATTTGTTGCTGACATCAGTTTCATTTACACAAAAAGGGAGACATTTTATGATCTGACCCAGTTCTCCGGGAGCTCGTGAACTGAGATCAATGCTTCCTTGGTGCCACAAATGAATGGCCTGGATTTCACACACATCACAATGGAATATATTGCAGCCTACCAGTTCTTAGATGTGGTGGCTGCTTTAGTTTTATTTTTAGGCTTTCTCCCTTTATTATTACCGGATGATCCTGCCAGTAACAGACTTCCTGTCCTAGGGTGACATTGCTGACTAACTATCTATGGTAGTGGAGTGTTGTCACAAAGGACAGGACTACAGAACACCTTGACCTCTTCTCATCTCTGCAACAGCGAGGGAGCTGTTCTGTAATCTACAGAACTGGAGAGGGCTAAAAAGGCTGCAAAAGGGTTCAGCATAGGTAGACTGTGCAGGAAGGTAAAGTAATTGTAAAGTCCCAGCGTATCCTCTCCTGTTATAACATCAGCATTGTAATAGGAATACACACCAGAGTTGTTTCTGATAATACAGTCAAAGCTTACAGGAAAAAATCCCTTTTATGTAGTGAGTGCTGCCTTCTGTCTGCCCATCACTTTCACCAAATTCCTGATTCCCAGTGTGCTTTGTGTCTGTTTCCCTGCTGCTTGATGTGACGCAATCTCCATTTCTCTAGACCACATATCCCATCATGCATTGCTTCCAGAAAGCAATGGTGATGTTACATTGTTCGGATGAGTTGTAGTTCAGAAGGCAGGCTCTGTGAGAGTGGTGACACCACGAAGTGCATATTCAGAATAAAATGGTGTCAGTGCATTGAGGAAGTACATCCTATGGGCATCTTCAATAAGTAAGTTTACTAGTTATTAGTTGGTTATTAGGAGTGGGATAGAACGTAACGTATGGAAATTCAATATAGAAATACAGATTTATTTTTTGTTTTTGAACAGAGACACCCTTTAAGGATAAATATTTTATATTGAGGTCTATACATTAGACTAAAGAGAGGGGCAACTGAGGAGAAGAAGGACAGAGGGATTTGAGGACAATGTTTCCAAATGGGGGACAGTTGGGAGGTCCTGTATGCTAATAATGTAAATAGCCTTTAGTACGGTGGTATGAATTCCATTCCATTCATCATGTCAAGAAGTCAAAGGTTCTGTACAACCTAAATAGAACCTAAACCAACAGACCCAATACACCAAACTAAGCTCAGTGTATTCTGTCAGTGTAAACTAATACGGAAGTCTACTCTTGTATGAACAGGAAGTCCAGGACAATGGCAATGTAAAGAATGAAGTGTGTACTCTGCATTGGTATCTGTTGCATAATTCATATCTATTCTTGGCAAACAAATCCTACTTGTTCAAGTGTATATAACCCTATCAATGAACTTCTCTTATTTGCTCCCTTTGGTCTGGTACTATAAGAAGCATTTTCTTATGTTCGATAAGTGCGAAAACAAAACCTGTTGAATTTGTCAGAAATTCGGAGCTGTCCTGTGTCCTCTGAAGACTTCAGGTGGTATGCCAAGGAGACTGCTTAGCCCTCCCAGTTCTTATCTTGGACTACTAACCATTACCCTTAAAATAGAACTATAGCCAAACCATTTTTTGGCTATAGTTTTGGGTCACAGGAGTATATTTATTAATGTCCTCCTGTGACCCATGGTCAGCATATAGCGGGCTACTGCCTGCTATTTGCTGACAGTGCAGAGCCACGCTACAGCCGGGCCATTTTCTGACAATATTGTTGGGATCCACTCCAGTGCCTGATTGACCGCGGGCTCTGCCTCTCTAGAGTCAGAGCCAGTTGTGCCCGCCCCCTCCCCTGCCTGTCCCTCCAATGAGTGCTGGAGGAACAGAGAGGAGAGGGGGGGAATCCCTGCGAGGAGTGGTGACTCACAGTCACTGTACTCTGCAGGGAGAAGACCGTGAGCTGAGCAGTCAGCGGTTTGTGATCGCTCAGTTCTCGAGCAACAGCTATATTTCTCAAGACGGTGTGTGACAGCTGCGGTGTCACATGCTGGCTCTAACTATTGGGAAGAGCACATTTTACTCTCCCATTACTTCTCTTTCATTGTTGTAGAGATCTTAGAGTAGAAGTGAATTAAGTAGTTTAGCAAAACACATTGGACAGGGCTGACACCTCTCCGTCCACAAAAATGTGTTATATATATTCTTATTTTGCCTTGACATACTCTTCAATGTTGCAAGGATTAACTGTTTTGGTCTAGGGGCAAAAATAAATACTCACCACCTGATCCTCAGTCCTGCAGCAGTGACCGCTCACCTCTTTCCCCCGCCACTCCGGCTGTGGTATGTCCCTTGGAGTGCCCATGTCTAATTGACATCCTTAGACCACCAAAGCCCAGGGGAGAAGAGGCTGTGGGGACCGGTCTAGCAGTCAGACAGGACTGAGAATCAGGTGAGTATACCCCGTAGACAAAATGAGCATTTAACCCTTGCAGTGAGGGGGTGGTTTCAGCGGCATCTCTACACAAAAATGTGCCCCTTAGGCATCCCACCCAGCTCCTGGCAACCACTGGTAGCCCCAATGCAAGGGTAAGGACAGAACTGAAGCAGCCTATTCTAAGTCATTGCTGACTTTCTTTCTGAAAATCCAAGTTGCATTTCTGTCATTCTGATCCAGTGACTTTAATACTTTATGCGGCACTGGCCTAGAACAAGTATGCAGATAATGAATTCTCACCGGGGATCATTGCATCTGACTTTCAAATTTAAATTTTCTTTATTTTTGCGGGTCAGTGACTCAGAAAGCCAAAGACAGCCAGGAAATGTTATGTATTTTAGGTGAACACCTATTTTGAGTCATTATTGCATAATTTCAGTTAAGAATATATTTCTGTGCCCATATTTTATATGTGTGTCCTACCAAATCCCATTATAATATTACACTTGTAGATTTCTACTTTAGAGATTGTCTGCATTTTACTGCAATGACTTGGCTTCCCTGATGAACAACTGCTGAAATAAAGTTACAACCACGTAAGGATTCTGTTGTTTTCACTCACTCAAGGTTGACTGGTAGACCTTACTCAAGGTTGACTGGTAGACCTAACTCAAGGTTGACTGGTAGACCTTACTCAAGGTTGACTGGTAGACCTTACTCAAGGATGACTGGTAGACCTTACTCAAGGTTGACTGGTAGACCTTACTCAAGGTTGACTGGTAGACCTTACTTAAGATTGACTGGTAGACCTTACTCAAGGTTGACTGGTAGACCTTACTCAAGGTTGACTGGTAGACCTTACTCAAGGTTGACTGGTAGACCTTACTTAAGATTGACTGACTGGTAGACCTTACTTAAGATTGACTGACTGGTAGACCTTACTTAAGATTGACTGACTGGTAGACCTCACTCAAGGTTGACTGGTAGACCTCACTCAAGGTTTATTGGTAGACTGGTGGTGCCTACAGACATAAGTGGATGCGTGTCTGATTTGGCCAGTTACAGTCAAAGAAGGCAAAGATCTTATGTCTGTAGGCATATCTGACATTCACCAACATCTTTTGATGGAGCACTCTCTTGAGATTGGCAGAGACAGATTTTCCTGGACAGTTGTGATTGCCCACCTTGCTGATGATCTGAACCTTAGTTGCTCCCTCCAACATCCAGTTGGCCCATTTTTAGGGTTTTCTAGGCACCTTTACAGAGAGAAAGGAGGAGTAATATGGACATAGACTTGAGAAGGTCGTGTTTTATTTACGCACAATCTGTCCTGCCTTAGGGCAAGCTGTCTGCAGAATGTCCTCCATAAAGCTGTTTCATTAAAGACAATGGAGTAGAGAGGATGAGACTGGTGATGGCCTATGGAGGGTGTGCAGGTTTACACAAACCATACTTTAGTAAATAGAGCTTTATATTATGATGGTAATTGGCCAAGATACATTAACATAGAACGTTTCCCCCCTTCTGCAAATCATAAAGCAAACCTCTGATTTCTTCCAACATGGTCAACTGACCCCTGGATCGTAGAGTAGGCACCCCTAGTTCAGTTGTGACCAGAGTGCCATATTGGAAGAAATTGCAGGTACATTTTGAAGTGTATGTGTGGGCAAAAGAAAAAAAAAATGTTGTGCCTCGCTTCAAAACTTTATAATGATGTTTTATCCCTAAGTACAGGGAAATATTTGTTGATCCTGCCAGAAATCCAGTGAGCTCCTATCTTCCTGTTGCAAGCTGACCACTCAAGCAATGTTGTTAAGCAATGTTGTTAACCCTATCTATGTTCCCCATTGCTGGTCTACAGAACTCCACCTACCCCTACTTCTCTGTGTCCCTCCTCATGCATTGATTTCTTTCCCAGCAAAGCTTTGCTGCTGATTGACTTCCAAGAGCCTGCCAACAAACAATATGGCTAATTTATAAAGGTTTCACACAGCGTATAGCAGGGAGGATGCCATTCACGCGACAGTACCACCACTAGATGGAGCTGAGAATCATTCCTATGCTCCTCAGTGCCATCTAGTGACACTAGTGCCCTGCAAATTGGACATTTATAAGTCAGCCCCTATGTGTAGGCTCCTAGGAAGATGTAGTTCTGGGGGGGTGTCTAAGCTAATAGGAACTGAGTTCCCAGCAGCTGAGCATTTTACAAGCCTGGTAATGATGTGACTAATAAAAGCTATCTCACAGGGACAAGGTATAATTAAAAATAAATGTTTGGTCATGCTCTAGAAGAGGAGAGGGCGCTTTGGTTCAGATACATAATACAATCAGTTACATAAAATTAAACCTGTTAAGTAATTTTATTGCAAATTTCAGGGCAACTGTTCTCATAATGGCACATGGCGTGTGCCTCACAGCAGGCTGAATAGTGAGCAGAAGTAAGGAGGGCAGATGTCAAAATTCACTGCTGGCTCTCAAAATACCTGAACAATGCCGGCATCCAATCAGATTGTTCAGGTATTTTGACAGCCAGTGGGGCCGACTAGAAAGATACTGAAGCTTGGCCCGGTGGGAGATTCCTCCATCCACACAGTGTAGCGTAGATGGGGGAATCTTTTGCACTTTTTCCATCCGACCATAGAAAGTCTGCAGATAATCTATAGGTGTATATCCAGCTTTAGAGAGTCCGAGTGTGTCAGAAGTAAAGATGGGCAAAGGTTCACCAATCTGTGAAAGCCGCGTCTAAAAATTGTCGTCTAAAAATCATCTACAGTACATAATATCATCAAAAGCTTCTGGGAATCTGGAGAAATCTCTGTGCGCAAGGGACAAGTCTGAAACACAATATTGGATGCCTGTGATCTGCCGTGACAGGATCGAGAGGTGAGCGAACGCCGATATGTGTTCGCTCACCTCCCGATCTACTGAGCCGGCCTGTGACAGTCTCATTGTCACAGGTCGGATAGAACTATGAGGTGAGTGAAAAGCACTCACCTCATACGGTAGTTCTCCTTTAAGCCCATCATCTCTGCATGGGCTCAGGAATACTTCCAAAAATCACTGTCTGTGAACACAGATCGCCGTGCCATCAAAAAATACAAGTTAAAGCTCTATCATCCAAAGAGGAAGCCATATCTGAACATGATCCAGAAATGCCGTATTTTTTTCTGGGCTCAAAGCTCATTTAAAATGGTCTGTAGCAAAAACAAAACTGTTATGTGGTCAGACGAATGGAAATTTACATATTTTTTTGGTCACTCTGCATCCTCTAGATTAACGAGGAGAGGGACCTTCCGGCTTGTTATCAGTATGCAGGGCGGAGCAACACTATGCAATGCTGATTGCATAGTGAACAGAACGGTGCTGCGTGTGTATCTTTAGCATGCTCAAGAGGCAGCAGCTTTGGGCCCCACAGCAATGACTGGGCCCGGGGCAACCGCCCCTTTTGCCCTGCGTTAAAGACGGCCCTGGGTGTATTAGTGGGTATGGAATGGGAAGCTTACACATCTGGAAAGGCACCATCAATACTGAAAGATATATCCAGGTTTTAGAGCAGCATATGCTCCCATCCAGATGTCGTCTTTTTCAGGGAAGGCCTTGCATATTTCAGCAGGATGATGCTAAATCTCATACTGCATCTGTGACAGCAGCATGGCTTCATAGTAGAAGAGTCCGGGTGTTTAACTGGCCTGCCTGCATTCCAGACCTTAGACCAATTGAAAATGTTTGGTGTATCTTGACACAAAAAGTATGACAAAGAAGACCCAGGACTGTTGAGCCATTAGAATCCTATATCGGGCAAGAATGGGACGACATTCCTCTCCCAAAACTCCAGCAACTGGTCTCCTTATTTCCCAGACGTTTACAGAGTGTTGTTAAAAGAAGAGGGAATGCTACACCGTGGTAAACATGGCCCTGTCCTAACTTTTTGGAGACTTGTTGCTGCCATCAGTTTCAAAATTACCTTATTATTTTCTTAAAATGGTCCATTTTTCTCCGTTTAAACGTTTGATATGTTTTCTATGTTCTAATGTGAATAAAAGATTGGTTCATGAGATGTGCAAATCATTGCATTCTGTTTTTATGTAGATTTTACACAGCGTCCAAACTTTTTAGGAATTGGGGTTGTATAAATATATATGAGGCATTTGCATCAGATAGTAACTGGATCTGAGACCAGTTTAGATTGCCACGGGAGCCATTACATGTACTATAACTGCTTGCCTATTAAGGATTCTATTATTCCACAATGCAACTTTAGCCAGATAGTCAGGTCCCTTATGGCGTCAGCAGTAGGTTATAAAGAAAAAGCATCCAATATTCAAATGCAATCAATAATAGTATTTATAGAAACACAATCACAAAGCATTGACGTAGAATCCCATTCGAAAAATAATAGACACACGGTAGCAATTTGTAAGTAGAGAACTAGGTGAACATAAAAATAGACTTGTAAAGACAGTTCTATGTAGCACCCTGTGGGAGAAGATAGAGCATGTTGATTTATTAAAGATGTATGGTAGTAACAATTGTAACTGGGAGGATTGATAGAATGTTTGCAAAACTTGTATGGCAGTTCAATGTTAAAGAAGGTTTGATAATTAATCAGAATAAACTTGGCTGTACCTGGCAAATTCTGATAAAACATAATGCTATACTGATTCCCAGTGATGAGGCAGCCTGTTGCCTCTGGTGGCATCTCTTTGGGTCACGTGGGGAGGGGGCTCAGCATGCAGAGTGGCATGGCAGCTCTGCTGCACAATGTTCGCAGTGTTCCTGCTGCCCACTTTCTGGCCGAAGCGTCCCAGGTTGCTAAGAGTTAGGCGGGGAGATGTAAGGGCCATACAGATCTAAGCAACCTGGCATTCCGTCCAGCCCGCCCAGCTGGGTGGGATGCCGGCCAGAGTGCCCCAGGTTACTAAGAGTCGGGAAAGATGGTGGTGCTGTCTCCTCTACCCACGTCCCGCTGCTCACCAATATCCACCCCTCCCCACCCCCTAGTCTCAGGTGGTAGAAAGCCTAGGAATACTAATGCTGATTTCTTATCAATTCCTGTACTGGTGACAGTTTTGGCTGGAGATGGACTTGTCATCTGCATATGGACAGCACCGGAGAGATAAGCGTAGGGGCTTTTGTTTAACCCTGAGAAAGAGTTAAACAAAAGCAGCTGATTGGAGGTTGTAAGTCAATCGGCAGGGAGTAGCCGCAGGGGTAAGATCTGTGGAGACTTTTGGAAATTCTTTCTGGACGCTCAACAAGAGAAGAAGGTGGTCCCAGCCACCCTCCCTTGTTCACTGCTGTTGACAGTTTGAGATCTATGTGTGTCTGTCATGACAGCTTGGCGGTGTAAGGGGTCTTTGGGGTCTGTAAATAAATTAAAGGAGTTGAGATTCTTCACACAATATATTGGGCCCAATAAGCAATTGTTGATCCAACATTTTTTTTGATGCGCACTCAGCATGTGCCAAATCATCAACATGCAACTCTGTTGAAGATCATTTGTGACATGTGCACCAAAACCTGGAAAGTTCCAAATTGCGATTGATCTCAGGAATGTTGCAGTTTCTGTGCCCTATAAACTAATATCTCTGCTACAGTATTAGCTGCAGATCTGCATCTGGTCTGACAAGGTACAGATCAGCACATTGGGCTGACTTCCTCTGATACAGACATTTAACAGAATGCGACCTAGCAGAGAGAAGCTGCCTTGTCCCTCCCTCAGCCTAGCTGAGCAGGCAATCAGGCTACCCAGACGGACACTCACCAGGGGGAGCGGGGATCTCTTTGCTGTTCTGCTGCCTGCACTGCTCTCTCCGCCCATGGTCACTTCCTGTTGGTCTTTAACTAAAAGATGAATGTGACAGATGCTTGTGTTCCTCGTGTAATGCCAGTGTAAAGCTTTGAGGGTTAGACTTCACTGGTGTGAGAGCAGCCATACCTCTGATTGGGTGATGTCAGATGGCGGGCATGATGATGATGTGACACTGAGGATTTGGACTCAGTAGAGAGCATAGCGTAGATGTGAGAGAGTGGAGTACTGTGGGTTCTGTTGCATAGGCTTGTCCTTTGATGATTCCCCATAGGGAGGACCATGGAAGCAGCAAACCACAAAATGTCATGCTACAGTGTGCTGGGCCATCAGCAAAAGGACAAGTTCCTCAAGATCACCTATCCCCCCTTCCCCAATTCTTGATCACCTGCCGCCACATAAAGCCCATGGACACTGTAACAAAGTCTTAGAACAATGTGAAATGTTTGTCACAACTTGGTGCAGAGAGAGTGTAAAATGTTATATGTACTGGAACAGAAACCATCCTGTCAGTATCATTGGAGCAGAGTATTTCCACGACTACGATGTTGCCCTATCATTATTGTTAAAGTTGTGCTCTGTTGTCACTGGCACAAGAGCAATTACATGGCCATAGATAAACTGTGCACCAGCAAATTTTGGTAATTCCACATGTACGTTGCAATATCATAGTTCATGGTGGCATCTACCTGTAGATAAGTCTACTTCAGTGTCATTTCTATGTGCTCTCTGTGGAAAAGGGGGCACCAATAGGTAAAGTCTAATAGATGAGCCTCGGTTTGACAGCTAATAATAATACAAATCTCCTACCTTAAGCATGGACACTTCAATTCCCCTCCCCCATGTTATTAAGGGTCAGTTAACCCAAAACAGAGTTTAAAGGAGAACTATGGGGTTAAGGCTTTTCCCCATAGTTCCCCTTAGAGTAACGGGAGGACACAAACTAGAATCCTCCCGTCACCCTAGGCTCAGTATTCCCGCGAGCTGTAGCTCGCGGTATACTGAGATGCCGCAGCTGAAGCGGATCCCGACAATTGTGCCGGGATCCGCCCAGCTGTGTGACTGACAGCTGGCTCTGCCTATCTACAGGAGCAGGGAGGGCGGAATCCAGCCCCTCCCCTGTCACGGCAGATAGCCGTGACAGGATCGAGAGGTGAGCGAACGCCGCTATGTGTTTGCTCTCCTCCCGATCTACTGAGCCGACCTGTGGCAGTCTCATTGTCACAGGTCGGCTAGAACTATGAGGTGAGTGAAAAGCACTCACCTCATAGTTCTCCTTTAAGGTTTGGTAGATGCTGGAAAGCATCTACTTCAGAAATTCTTATATCTCTCGGGAACCCTGTTATTGAAAACTCTACCCGTGAGTTCTGAAGTTGAGACATCTGCTGTGCCCATTATGCTCCTATCATGGTAGAGCTGGAATCAACAAAGGTGGACAAGAACATTCTTTATGAAGGGTTCCCCCACAATTATTATGGTAGAACTGCAACCACCCACGAAGGGGGGCAAGAACACTAATTATGAAGGGTTCCCCCTCCCCTATTATGGAAAAGCTGGAACCCACTAAGGTGGGCAAGAATACCTAAAATTGCCAAGTGGGCAGAAGTCAGGAATTATGGGAGATCTCACTGTTACGGCATCCATATATGAAGCCAGCCCACCATGCTACGCGTCTAACTAAAATATCACTTTTAAGGGAACAGACCCCATTGTAAATAAAAATAGAAACATTGTGCATAAATGTATACTAATAAAGCAAAATATATCACTTAGTTGCTGAGGCATTGCACAGAACTCCAGTGTCTTTAAAAAAAATAGTACAGTATATGTATTGTTGTATCTCTAGAATTCAGAGAAGCTTATGGCCAGAGCTGTTTTTGCGGTTTTTGCACACATGTTAAAATCCACATTTTGGGCCTGAGACTTACTTAAAAGCCCTCAGAGTTATATATTTCTTGAAAGCACAGACCCTGTAGAATAAAACAATGGCAGTTGCAAATTTTGCTATCGTATGATATGTTTTTTTAAATTTTTTTTACAATTTCACTTCATTCTCTGTAACGTTTTAATTTTTACTTCATTGCTATCCCATAGGGGGTCCTACAAGCCCCCCATGTAATAGAACTTTAGATGCTCTTTAAGGAGACATTAGGGATCAGACCCCTAATATCACCTTCGTAGCCCACTGGCGATCATGCTTAAGCTGATCAAGCAAAATCGCCAGTGGGCTGCAAAGATGACATTAGGGGTCTGATCCCTAATGTCTCCTTAAAGAGCATCTAAAGTGCTATTACATAGGGGGCTTCCTTGGCCTCTCTAGCCGGGGGAATGACAGCTCAGAAACAGGCAGTGACACAATCATCGTCGCTTCTGGTTTCATTCAGCAGCTAGGAGATCAGCAAAGGGATGTCACCCGTGGTACCGTTCTGGGTCTGCAGAAGGGGCAACGGAGCCCAAGAAGCAAGGCAGGGGGTGTCAGGCAGGGGTGTCGGGGGTGGGACACACATTTACTGGCCCCTGGAAGCAATCATACAGCATTACAGTTGCCGGAATCGCTTCCGGTGTAAAGCCGACAGTTGGCTTTACACAGGTAAACAGGCTCCCGGCGGCTATAGACAGGGGTCCACTGCTGCCGACATATGACATATGTCGGTGGCAGCGAAAGGGAATGCAATGGCATCTGGTGTGCACAAAGTGGATTTATATCCTTTGTGGCTATTAAGGAATGATAATTGTTGTGCTTGGGGTTTAACTTTATCTATTCATGACTCTACTCAAAACAAAAAGTTGGATCTTTGCATATACTAGTGACGCTATTACAGTGTTATGAATCAGGGTCTTGTCTTGTGTTATTTCCATTATTTATGAAAACAGAAGCGACAGTGTCCTCACCTATTATTACTACGAACTCATGGGGAATCTTCTACCTGTGGCCATAGACGTGTGTTTTTATTGTTCTATACAGAAAGGGGCCCCAGGCTAGGGGACAATAAGTCGTCGTAGCGCACCGCTATCCCTATCCGTATTGGTTGACTGACAGCTGCCTTAGGCCATAGACACTGATGTCTGTCTGAGAGGAAATTCTTACCAGTTAAAGTTCTGAAATAATAAAACGCCAGAAAGAGAAGAGCTGCTAATCTGTCCCCCGTCTATGAAAACAACCCCAAACCCGGCTATGTATGTAATGCTCCACTGACTCTTCTAGTAAATGTAGGACATGGCAGGAAGTTGTATGATGGCTCTAGTAAAGAGAAAAGAAGGGGGGGGAGGTGAAAGTAAACTTTTCTTTGCATTGATTACCATTTGGCCGTGTGCTTTTCTCTCTCTGTTGTGGCGTTTGCCTTTAGCCTATTGCCAAGCAACCAGATTGTAAAAGTACAACAGGCAGTGCGAGGAAAGCATGCACCCAGCTCTCCCCAACCCTCACTGGTTTCTCCATAGGAGCTGGCTGCAGGATTCAACATTACTCTGGGCCCCTTTCTTTGGCGAGAGGGGCAAATCGACGCCAAAGAGCCAGGGGGCCACCGGGGCAGAGGAACTGCTGAGCAAGTTTTTGGTGCTAAACGGCCGGAGAAAGGAGGGAAGGTTGAAAAAAGGAAGAGGAGGAGCGCCCCGCTGCCTGAACCTCGATTCTCCGATTAAGGTTTGCATCACATTCCTTTTCAGTCTCCCCGGTGCTTACCAGCAGTCATCGACCCTTCTCCCCATTGTGCCTGTATGAGGTTACTAATTCCTAAACATTCTCATTCGTTGCCCATTCATTGGAGTATCTGCTAGGTCTGCACTTACACAGAGAATTTTGCCTCCCCTGCTACCCCCTCAGCCATTTAGCGTGCAAGCCTGATCTAATTGCAGATCTAATTGTACAATATTTACACGGATGTTTAATCGATTGGCGTCTTATTAGCTATTAAGCGTTTGTGCAGCCAAATCTATTGCCCTATTTTGGATAGAGTTGGGAAGCACTAGAACCCTTGGCGGGCTTTTATTACTATCTGGGGCTCCATTATTGAGATTTCACCCTTCTTTACTGTCACAGTGACAACACTTTGACTAGACAGGAAGTAAGGCCCCATTGGGCCGATTGGGTGAGTATCAGGAACTTCTCCGTGAGACTCATGCGAGCAGCTGATTGTGGGAAATGCTGTACAAAGCAGTGACAGCTGACAGCACCTGCAGACATGTACATATTCCATGTAATCTGACATGCAGCGATTTCCTGCAGACAGCCACCCTGTATGCAAATTGTTTGCACTCAGGGGCGATAACTCGTAGGTAATTGCAGAATGTCTGATTGTTGCATGTCTGATTACCTGCAGACAATAACACTGGATGCAAATTGTTTGCACCCAGGGGCAATCACTTGCAGGTAATTGCAGCCTGTCCGATTACCTGCAGTCACCCCTGGATGCAAATTGTTTGCACCCAGGGGCGATCATCCCCAGGTAATTGCATATGTGTAAAAAGATGCAAAGGACAGGTCCAGTTGGTGAGAACGCTCTTACTCCCGTTGGATTGGTTTCAATGCTGGTGTGCTGCTCCTGGTGTGTGCGGACCGGGGTGTCCAACGTTTGTACTAAAGAGGAAACAAAAAGGAGGAAGAAGCGCGAGGACCTAACGCAGATAAAAGATGGTAGAGTGGAGGGGTGAAGAATGTGTGAGATGATTATACTCACATGAAATCGGGTGGATCTGAGCTTTGGGAGTTAGGGGTCTCTTTGGAGGTGGTGCGATGCTTGATATGTTGAACTTCAGGTGGGCGACTACCAATACGGTGACATGGAGATCAACAGTTGGATAAAATATATTTATATAAGGGTCAAACACATCTCCCCACCCCGCTCTTAGCAACCTGGGACGCTCTTGTCGGCATCCCGCTGAGCCCCTGGCAACCAGTGATGCCCCTCTCCCAAAGCTCAGATCCACCTGATTACATGTGAGTATATTCATCTCACACGTTCTACACCACTCCGCTCTACCACCTTTTATCTGCGCTAGGTCATCACGCTAGGTCATTTATCTGCGCTAGGTTTGGATTGGTTTCAATGCTGGTGTGCTGCTCCTGGTGTGTGCGGACCGGGGTGTCCAACGTTTGTACTAAAGAGGAAACAAAAAGGAGGAAGAAGCGCGAGGACCTAACGCAGATAAAAGATGGTAGAGTGGAGGGGTGAAGAATGTGTGAGATGATTATACTCACATGAAATCGGGTGGATCTGAGCTTTGGGAGTTAGGGGTCTCTTTGGAGGTGGTGCGATGCTTGATATGTTGAACTTCAGGTGGGCGACTACCAATACGGTGACATGGAGATCAACAGTTGGATAAAATATATTTATATAAGGGTCAAACACATCTCCCCACCCCGCTCTTAGCAACCTGGGACGCTCTTGTCGGCATCCCGCTGAGCCCCTGGCAACCAGTGATGCCCCTCTCCCAAAGCTCAGATCCACCTGATTACATGTGAGTATATTCATCTCACACGTTCTACACCACTCCGCTCTACCACCTTTTATCTGCGCTAGGTCATCACGCTAGGTCATTTATCTGCGCTAGGTCATCACGCTAGGTCATTTATCTGCGCTAGGTCATCACGCTTCTTCCTCCTTTTTGTTCCCAGGTAATTGCAGCCTGTCCGATTACCTGCAGACAGTCACCCCTCAATGCAAATTGTTTGTGCCCGGGGCAATTGTCCGCAGTTTGTTGCAGCATGTCCAGTTACATGTGAATGTCTGCAGGTGCTGTCAGCTGTCATCGGTTTGTACATAGCTTCCCGTCCACAGCTGCTTACGTTAGCCACACGGAGCAATTCCTGAGACTCACCTAATTGGCCCCAATTGCAAGTGTGAATGTGGCTTAAGAAAAAACAGCAACACTGACTGAAATGACAATGCTAATTATTATTGGTAGAGTCGGGATAGAAGCTGACATGGGTTCTGTCCTTTCTTCGTTGTTTTCAAATCTATCCTACTCTGTTTTATTTCTATCCTTTCCCTATGCTATTCTGTCTCCCTGCAATGTTTTTTTCCCGAGTCAGGGAACGTGCAGCGTGAATTTTGGAAAAAAAAACAAGTACACTCCATCCTCCTTCTTCCCAGGTTTACAAATGGTCTGGCAACTATGAGGCATTCAAACTCTGACCAGTGCAATGATACCTTTAGGTTCCATTAACACTTGCAAATAGGGCCAATTGGGTGAGTCTCACAAGTTGCAAACAGTTTGTGTCCAGGGGCGATTGTCTGCAGGTAAATGCAGCATGTCCAATTACAATATCCTTGCTTTGTTTAGCGATTTTCACTTGCAACTGAGATGAGTCTCACAAGCAATTTGTGAGGCTCTTCCAATTGACCCCATTAGCAATTGTGTATGCAGCCTAAGTACATTCACAATCAAAGGATCATTTCTCTTTGGAAATCAGAAACATGTAATGACAATTTAGAACCACCCTACACACATACAGAGTACCTCACTAGCCAATGCACTGAAGATGCGCACTCAGTGGTGGAGGTACCGTAGACAACATGATATAGGAAACCCTCACAACAAAATTGTACGGGTAAGGCTGTTTCAAGCTAACCAGAGAGGAACGGGTACGAACCAGGAAGCCAAACTTTTCTTTGTTTGCAACATTGCAGATGGACATCTCCAATATCCCTTTAAACATGCTAATAGAATTGCTATTGCTCTATATAGTTGAGTTGCATGAGCCAGATCTGAAAACACTGCTTGGGATTTCAGTGCAGCAGGGGCACTGCTGGGCAAGTGACTGCCTCTGCTCATTGTGTAGAGGGGAATCCACGTGAGCCACAGCGTGAAGATCACAGCTATCATTGTGTGTAGTGTGAACCAGTGGTGTTACAAGGGGGTACAGCCTGCACCGAGTGACACCGTAAGAGGGGACCGTCAATCATTTTGGTGTCACCCCCCTCTGAAGAGTTGGGCACTCGGTCACGGACCAAGAGCCCAACGACTGCACCAGAGAGGAGGGCATCTGGCGGCATAGCTTATCCCTCCAGGTAAATGTTTCCTCCTCTCTTTGCCGGCATCCATCACCAAGATGCCCACCGGCAGCTAAGTGTGCAGCTATGTGTGAACTACTTTTTCACAATCCCCAGAGGCCCATGGAGATCATATATGGACACTTGTAAGCAAGGGAATCCCTAGAGATCGGTCGGTGCTGGCGACTTGTGGTGGACATTCTGGGTTCCGGAGGGAGGTGAGATGGGGTGGTTCATGGTGCACAACGTCATCCCGCCCAGCTCACTGACATCACTGGGCTGGACACCAGCCAGAGTAGGACAACTGCCAGTCAGTGAGATGGGTGGCATGCCGCCCAGAGCGTCACAGATTGCTAAGAGCTTTTAGCACCCTGGGATGCTCTGCCGATAAAGAGGGCGGCAGGTGTGCACCCGTGATCCAATGAGATGCCTCATTATAGGGATGGCCCTGCTTGTAAGGAGCCAAGCTGGACCAATGTTAATATCCATAAAACATTATTCCCAAAGTGTTCAGCTTTCTTGTTTTTTAGGAGAAGAAATAAATAGTGATTTTACTTTTTAAGTGGAAGTGCTGATCTTTTCTTGGATACTTCAGAAGTGGATCAGAAGTGCTCATTAATATGCCTCATACAGTTGAGAATGGGAGCACCATAAACATTTTTTAAATAGAAGGAGTTGTAGTATATTTAAAATGACTGCGCTGAATCCAAGTCCTCCTAGTGGGAGCGCTCATTTATATTTCACAATGTTACAAAGTTGGACGGCTTCTCCTTCTGCTCTGTAGGTCTCGGAAAGTCGTGATGTGTTAGGCAGGGAAGCCCCCTTGTCTTGCTGAGTCAAAGGTTAACTCCTTATCCACATGGTTCCTGGTATGTGAGCTGTTGTGTGAGCAGCGCCATCATTTACACACTGATTGCTGTGTGCTTGGAGCTGGAGGTGAGAAGTAGGTGCTGATAAAGAAGTGTCAACTAATTCCCAATTAGTTCTCCTTTGTCTGACAATGAGTAGTAATCCGCTGAATTTCCTGTAGCTCTGCAGGTGCATAATAAGGGCCTCAGGGTTGGAATACCTCAGGGGCAATGTACCTTCCCCAGGGAGACAAATAATACTGTCAAGGCTTTGTCTGACAGACTGGTATCCAGACTGACCTTTGACATTACAGACAGGAGTCATCTCAGCATGACTAGAATACCTGTCAAGAGTTTCCAAGAACTTGTACCATTAAACTTGTCCTTCAGTTATAGCGAGGGTTTCAAAATGACATTTAAACTGTAGGTAAAGGCACACTTTTTTTAGCTTTGGATTGTCTGGAGAGTAGGGAAGGCTTCTGTTTTTTATTGCTGTATGTTCCTTTGTTGGGGAAACTTGTCCACTCTATAAGTACTGGTGACCATTATCACAGAAACTGATGAGCAATCCCAAATCTTACAGTTGCAAATGAAACAGGAGGGGAGGAGAAATATTGCGGGTGGTGGCAAACAGGGCTGTCCCTATAGCACCCTGAGACTGTTGCCTCTGCTGGCTTGGGGGGGGCCTTATCCGACCAGAGGATCCCAGGTTGCTAAGAACCGGTGGGGAGAAGTGTAAGGGCCATACACATCTTTCCTCCCAGCTCTTAGCAACCTGGGATGCTCTTGTCGGCATCCCGCTGAGCTCCTGGCAACCAGTGATGTCACTAGTTGCCAGGACAAAAGGCCCAGCGGGATGTTGCATCCCCCCCATCTTAGGCATCAAAAAAGCTAGGGATGCCTCTGGGGACAACTGTTTAAGAAGGGATTTGCCCTCACTTTAGAGATGTTTCCTTCTACTTTCTGTAAAGTTCCCAGGGCAGGAAGTAGAGAGAAATCCCCCCCACAGGGGTATTGTTATTGGTCTATTGAAGGATAGTCCCCCATGACCTATTGTCGCTTAAATCTGTTGCATCACTTTCATTTATTGAGTTGTGTATGGCCCCCATTAGGCCCCATTCAGACTTGCGGCGTGTATGAATGAGTATCACATTTATGAACATTTTGCTGCATTTGCTGTGCGCTAGTGCAGGACAGGCCATTCATTCCAATGGGCTGCCCTACAATGAAGCTGTGAGCTTTACACGATTCTTGACCACACGTTTTTGTGTGTCAATGCGTAGGGTAATCAGTAATGTGTAATCCACAGCACTCCTGACCGGAATCCCATAAGGTAGATGGGTGCTGGTATGACATGCGGATGGCGCTGCATTATCACAAACATGTCCAAAAGAAGTCCCAGGGCTTTTGGCTGTCTGCACAAGTTTTTTTTTATAGGCATAAAATCTGTTAAATGCACATTTGATCTTATTGGGAGATTTTTGTGGAAATGAATGGTCTGACGACAGGGCTAGAAAAACACGGATGCTGTTTTTGTCTTCTACTTGGTGAGTGTTCCAATGGTCACCTGCTGGGATGAGATGTAAAAAAAAGGACTGTGGTTTTCAGGCCAGTCTGGAAGGGTATTGAGGATGTTGCTTATGAAATCACTTACAATGGATGCTGCTCCTTGATGTTTAAAAGTTTTAGTTTCCTGCAGAATCAGCTGGTCCCCTGAGCACTGGCCCTGATATTCTGTTTTAGGGTGGGTGCTATGGAGCCACTCTTGTGTGTGCTAGTAAGCTGTGTGTGTCTCCACAAGCACACAGGCACAGCAAGCAAGCCAGCCCCCTGCTCTCTGCCAGTGGCGTCACAAGGAGAGTGCGGGGGGTGCAGCCCGCACCCCGGGTGACACCATTGGAGGGGTGGCACCAAAATGACTGACAGTCACCCACTCTAAAAAATCGGGCACTCGTTCATGGACTGAGAGCCCGACAGTGTCAGAAAAGAGGAGGGAACCCGTCCCTTCCTCTCTCTGCCGGCGTCCATAACTAACAAGGACGGCGGCAGGCTCCAATTAGATGGGCGTGCATGTGCGATTACATCATAGCGCACGCGCGTAGTGACATCACACTCGTGCGTGATGACGTCACGGTGGGGTGTCACCCGGTCTCCGCTCTTGGTGACACCTGGCCTCGGGACACCCCTGCTCTCTGCTTCCCTTCTAATCCTTCCTCCCTTCTTCAGTCTAGTAGATGGACGGCTGCTAGAGTCTGTACTGTCCCTTGTGATCTTGTACTTGACAGGAAGTTTAGGGAAGCTGAGCTAAGAGAGTTGCGGCTGTTCTGAAACATGACGTGTAAGTGTCTGGGCAACAATGTAAAGAAATAATTTGCTGGGCAATGTATATCTGATTTATCTGGATTCATTATTGTAATATAGTTTGAGAGTTTAATACAACTTTAAAGCAAGTGGGTCAACATGAAAAGCCAAGCAAATAGCATTTTCAGATGGAGAGCTAATCAATGGCGGCTTTTATGTTTTTCTCATGATAGGTTTCCATGAGCACAGCCTTGATTTCTCCCAAGCAGTGTTCCTAGCTAATGTCTTGATAATGAAAAGCCACTCATGATTTGTGCAAGGCCAGAGTGCATAGAATTGAATTGGCGAGGCCGGCGATGTCAGATGTACTGTGATAGTCTATGTTCACGATGTAAATGAAAGACCTGTTCTATGCCTGTTTATTATTTCCCTAAGAGTATGTAAGATTAATGACCTTGGTGTTAAAACTGCAAACACTGTTGATCTATACATGCACGTTATCACGGAACCTGTCACCTGCCCAGGGATTCTGATGCGTTGATGTCATTGCTTTGAGTCCATGCTTCCACCTAAGTTTATCAGAGGGCCTCACGATGTGCCAAATACATGGTATGTTAGGGTCAGCAGAAGGGGGGTAAAATTGGGTATAGTTTCCCTCTAATAATGTTGGGAACCATTAAGTTAATCCTTTCTCAAGTTAGGAATGTATGTGGAATTTCCTCCTCATCCTCCATACACACCATATCTAAAAGGATCTTTCTTGTCTTACAGAGTCTGGGGTCAGCGGACCGGAAAGAATTTCAAACACCAAGGTAAGATCTCCTTCTTCGCTTTGTCATGTGTTTATCTGTGTTACTGCCACCTGATTATTTCTGAATAGAAACAAGGATAAACCTGGGATATAGTCTTACAGCTCCGGCCAGCAGGAGCGTGCTACTTGTGCTGCGGATGACTTTGTAGATCTGATTTTTCCCTTGAAAAGGTTTTTGCGTGGGGAAAAGAAAATTGCCTGGAAATGATTTATTATATTCATTTATATAGCAGACCTTGGCGCTAAACTAGCTTACGGTGCAAGATTCTACCTACAACATACGCACACACAAATAAGAGCCAGTTAGCCGAATGTCCGTGCATGGCCAAAATTTTGTCCGACTCCTGTGAATTGTCTGAAATTTGAGCACCAGGTGGCCCTGTTGGCCCCACCAGCTCCACAAAAATCAATGGAGCCTGGAGGAAAAATATGGGCCAAGAGTGACTGCAGCCAATCTTGCAGCTCCCGTGGCTGCTTGAATACAATAGCTGTCAATGGGAGATTACTCCATCCATGCCGTTTAGTGTGGATAGGGGAATCAAACTTTCTTTTTTGTTTAGCTTGCGGGCGGAATTTGGAAAAACTAGATGTGTATGGCAAGCTTACTAGATAGTCCCCAACTAGAGGTGAGGCCGGGCTTAATCAGTGTGCCTGATTTTGCCCAATCCTGCTCAAAACTTTGATCGCCACCATTCCTCCGGACCCAATCCATGATGGCAGTTGCAGTGGGGGCATTCCCCAACCCTTTGTGATGGGTAGCTGCGGGACAAGGGAATGCACCTCCCCGCAACTGATGGGTTGGGAGCAGGGGGTGGCGGTCAGAGTTCTGAGTGGGCTTGGGTGAACTTGGGCTAACTGGGTTCACACCAAGCTCAGCCTCATCACTACTCCCAACTGTTCCTCATTTGGAGGGAATGTCCCTCTTCTGGATCCAAATCCGTCTGTCCCTCATCCTTCCTCACTTGTCCCTCTTTGTTGGTCTAATTTACAGATGTCTAAAACAAACAAATGATTTAACTATTAAATGTTTTACTGCACTAAAACGTATTACTAATCTTCACATTTTTAAATTTGTTATTTTTGAAAAGCCGAAATAGAACAAAAATATAGTGATGAATAAGAGCAATTTTGGGTTAAACCCATAATGTTTTGCACATTAGTCCTCATAGTCCACATGACTGGAGGTGTGGTAGGGGCTTGTCCTTTTCCTACATATGTTGTGCTATAATGTTTCTATTTTTGACATTTCATAAAGTTGGGAGGTAATGTTTGCAGTACACACAAGCACCATTCAGATATGGCATCATCTGGTGGGAATTGAGCCAGGGTTGTCAGCTCCGCAAGACCAAAGTGCTTAGCATTGCCTTTTTCTGCACACCACTGAATGTCCTTGGTCATTGCTGTCTTCTTTCTCTTTCCATCAATGTTGGGCATGTTCTGCATGTGCTCCGTGTGCAGAGTATATCTCCTGTTACATGAAAACCTGTAGCCCATGCATCCCTTCTGTTGTGCTCTTCCTGCTGTTTGCTTTGTGGTCTCTAGTAACAATTTTGTCCTATATATTTTGGTATATAAAGTAAGATGTGCTCAGGAAATGTTCGTCTACATTCGTATAAGGCAACTAGACAGAGTAACAGATGGTCAGCCACAAGCTGAGAACTTGGAAATCACAAGCACATGGATACTTGAGTTGCAGATCCTTACGAAAGTCTTGCTTTCCACCTGCTTTCGGCCAGGCTGGGAGACGTGGCGTTTGGCATTAAACATTCGAATCATTTAGTTTACTGCTAATGGGCAAAAAAGTGAAGCGTGGGGTAGCGGATGGTCATATTTTTTTGTTTTGTTTAATTATGGATTTTACTATTTAGAATTTAAAGTGAAATGCATAGACAAGGACCATGGTTTTTGATCAGCAATTTCTGATGGGTGCTTGGGGAATTGCTTGTGTGCTATTTGAATGCCTTAGTATGAAATCTGTGTACATGGATTTCATACCTCTCAACTGTCCCTCATTTGGAGGGACTGTCCTTCTTTTGGAACCAAACCCCTCTGTTTCTCTTTCCATCGCAGTTGTCCCCCTTTTGGTTTGATGTGCAGAAATCTATAAAAATGTTCCCTTTAACTACCAAAAGTGTTGTTCTACACCAGAGGTAGGCAAACTCTGGGCCTCCAGCTCTGGTCACACTACAAATTCCATCATGCCTTTGCCTCTGGGAGTCATGCCTGTGGCTGTCAGAGTCTTGCAATGCCTCATGGGATTTGTAGTTGTATCACAGTTTTCCTACCCCTGTTCTAAACTAAAACCTCCATCCTATTTCTTAATTATCTTGCTTGCTATTTAGCAAAGAGAGTATTAAGGAAAAGTAATGGTGTAGAATAAAACAAACAATTTGGGGTTTTCGTCAAATAAATTCTTAACGGTCCGCATTACTGGTTGCATGGCAGGGCTGTGTCCATTGCCTACATACATTGCGCTGGAAGGTGTCCTTCTTTCTAATCTCAGAAGCTTGGAAAGTATGGGATTGGGCAGCATTGGTTAGCACTTGTGCATTGCAGCAATGGGGTCCTCAGTGCACACCCTGTCCAAGGCGCTATGTCCATGGAGTTTGCATGTTCTCCCAGTGCCTGTGTGGGTTTTCTCCCACACACCAAAGACATGCGGGTAGGTTAGTTGGCTCAACTGAGTATGCCCAAGGTCGCTGCCTCACCTCCCAAGTGCTATAGATATAGAAATAAAGAAAAAGAAGAAGCTGCATGTTCCAATATTGATCCCGGATCATTTAGTAGACAGTCACCCCTTGTGAACATCTTCATTCTGGATCCCCTGCAGCTAGAACCATTAAAGGAGAAGTTACTGTTCCATGACTCACCTCTTCATATGTGCTATGTTAAGACTTTGGCAGTGGCGTGTGCTTAATAATGAAGTCCCTTCTTATCGTATCCATGGTACACTGCTTCAGATCATTTCCTGCTCATTGAACACGGCATTGTTTCCAACTATGTGTGGCATTCTAAGCCTTTTTCACCACGGTGACAGCACCACACAAGGAGCAGAAAAGGACCTGTTAACATCTCCAATATAACACCCTAGAGCGTGATGTCACGTGTCTTCTGGCACAGGTACCACACAATCCATGGATGCCTGGAATATACTGTATGTGTTAAAGTACTTTAATAATATTTATGGAATATCAGTGGACTTCAAATTGTTTCAGAGTTATGCCTTATGCACATGGCATTACAAGCTGCTGCTAGGGATTGCTGTGGCAAGAACCTGTGGCAGGAATCCCAAGTGGGACCATACAGATGCGGCTGCTGTGCCCATTCCAGTTATTGACTGGCTGGCAGCACCTGCATCTGTCCGTGGCTATCATGTAATCATACATGGAACAATTACCTGTGGATCTGGTTAGATGCTTACCCCTGGACGCAGAGAGATTGCATCTCTCCCGATCCGCAGGTAATTGTTCCATGTACTATTACTTGTGGATAGCTATAGACCAATGTGGCTTCTGTCAGCCTGTCATTAACTTGAATGAGCACAGCAGCCGTATCTGTACGGACCCACCTGGGATTCCTGCTGCAAGAATCCACAGGTTCTTGCTGAAGCAGTCCCCAACTGAGCTTTGAACATGGTGTGTATTTGGCTCTATGTATCATTTTTGTTCTTCCCCAAAGGGTCTGTCCACCTTCAAGTAGTAATTAAATATAGGTGGAGTCAGCTAGCTTAGTCACCCACTAGCTGCTTGGCAATGAGCTTTCTTTCACATAGTTCCAGCCTCTGTTCCTGCCTTAGGAGCTCCAAATGACATGAAATTGTTAGCTGGCTCAACCGCTATATAAACGATGGGAACCTGAAATGGTTATGCCAAAATCACGGCGATGGCTGTCACATACAAGCGTTCGGGCGCCTATGGAGCCGCCCTTTTGCTTGTATGGTGCCTCCTTTGCCCCACCATCACTGCCAGCTTTTCCAGGCTCCGCTGTCTCCCACGTGGGCCCTGGGGCTGGCACGGCGGGTTTCTGCATCTCCATTAGAGGGAGATCAATACAGTAAACCTTTCACAAACCTCAGAAGGTAGAATAGCCTCCCCCTAGCGCAGCACTGTCAGTTCTCGCGCCAAGCAGCCATTCAAAATATACTGCCCAGTGCCGAGTGTCAGCTTGAGGTGGGTAGTGCTGAGGGTATGACCAAGTGGGAGCTCCATCCATACCTGCATTGCTTACAGCAACCTCATGTGCCCTATAGTGGTCCCTGGACCGGTGTGATATCACATTCTGGCTCCCGGCACCTCTACAGGACGTGCAAGAGAACTGTACAAGCAATGCACATATGGATGGAGCTCCGTCACAGCGCAGCAGCCCACACTTTAGCCCAGGCTGAGGATTCACTTCAGTTCTCATAAGGTAGAGAGACTGGGTGGATCTTTAAAAAAAAAGAAATAAATCTTTTTTGGAGTGTGTATGAGTGTGTGAGAATGTCTGTCAATGTGTGAGATTGCATCTGTGGTTGTGTGTGTCTGTCAGTGTTTTTGAGGGCCCATTCACACAATTAGGGTTGCACAGATACCAAGTACAGTACTCGGTACAAGTACGAGTACATGTACCGATACTTTTGAGCTCCAAGACTACACTAGAGAAAAATTCAAAAATTAGGAGGCCGCTGTCATTTGTAAGGAGCACACGGAGCTCCCGGGATTTGTACATCTCTGTTTTAATGTACGATTTTGTTTTTATAAATATAAATAAAGTGATGCACAGATACCAGTTTTGCGAGTACGAGTACTGATACTTGCCGAGTACGTACGAGTACTGATACATTTTTGTTTATTGTCATGTGACATTTTTTCTAAAACAATACAGACTAATGATTTCAGGACAGTGGCGGAGAGCCAGAGCCCGGTCCCAGCTGCAACCGCTGCAACCGCTGCAAGCCTGGTAGTACTCATGAAAATGCCAAGTATCGGCACTGGTACTCGAAAAGTATCTGTGCATCCCTACACACAATCACACACAGTCCCGTGCAATTAACGCACTGTACCACACAATCGCACCTACCATGCGTTCTGGTGTGGGAGGTGCTTTGGGTTGCCATTCATTTGAATGGCACCCCAAAAGGAGCTCCTGTCCACAGTTCGATCGCCTGCACTGGAAAGTGTGGTACCGTGCGGTGAGACTTGGGTCGCCACTTAATGACCAAGAACAAATGTGGGTCCTGAGGTTACACAGGTTGAGAACCACTGCTCTAAAGGACCGCTAATATTCTCTTTAACCTCTTGCCGTCCGCCCATAGTAAAAAAATGGACGGACGGCACTGCTGCATTTGCGGGTTGCCGACCGTTGTCTGGATGGGAAGGGGGTTTAACACCGCGGATGTCAACTGGTTAAAAGAGGAACAGGGCATGGCCAACTTCTATAGAAACAGATTTGGATGTAACTTCAGCTGCCTGTAACTCTGGATCTCCTGAACATTTTGACGAGCGTTTTTCACTCAAGGAGATCTCTGTTCCTTTTTTGTTTAATCTCATGCTCTGCTTGAACTGCCCAGGGCTGTGACTGGTTTCTGAACTCTTCAGCATACACTGACATCTGAAATATCAATTTTGGGTGCATTGACCCTTCGCATGACACATCCCTCTGGGAGCTGCAATGAATGAGTGTAATCAGGCTCACTGCTTGGATATTATTGGTAGGGTTACAGCTCTAAAGAATTGGTCTCAATGAATCAATTTTTGTAATTCTTATTACATAACTGTATTGGTAACCCGTGTTAGATAATCATTCAACAAAAGAACACTGACATATGTTACAATGAAAAGGTATCCTATATACAGCTTATATACACAGGGACATGCTCTGCCGCTGAGATGGAAAATTCCATGATTAGCCGGCGCATCTCGGTGATCATTAGAGCTCGGCTTTGCAGGGATCTCGCATCATATTCTGCAGCACAGAAAGCGCAAAGTGTGAGGTGTTTGTACAGAGCTCACAATACCAACCAACGTCGACCCCCCATTTCTCTCCCTTCATCTGTGGTCTGACCACAGGAATGAACGCTTTATTTCTCAGCACTGACTCCCGTAGACCTCCCGCCCTCACACTGCCTCCGGTCTGTTCCGACTCGCCCCGTTGCTACCCTACAGAAAAGTGTCCCAACAACCGCCAGGCTTGGGATGACTCAGAAATCTGCGTAACCCCCCTTTTGCTCGGATGCTTCTTTAGTTACATAAGGCACAAACATACAGCTACACAATAAGCCACTTTGTAAAAGGCATTAGAGGTTGTGCCGGGTTCCTGCAGTATTTATATTAATGCTGGGCTGTGTATGTCTGCTCTGTTGGCTGTAGGATATCTTGGCCTGGACAGGAGATTCTGAGAAATGCTCCTTGTATGTAAGGACGCTATAGAGAAATATGTTTCAAAAAATGTGTATATAT
>NW_017306353.1:28293-40710 GCF_000935625.1 Nanorana parkeri | reverse complement strand
CTGGGGGAGAGAGAGAGAGAGAGAGAGAGAGAGAGAGAGAGAGAGAGAGAGAGTCCTAGGGCATTATTACCCCTAATAATGCCCTAGGAGTTATTTCTTCCTCTCCCTATCCATTCCATAGTATGTCCTCAAGTGCTTTGGCAAAGAGGGAGAGTGCTAGAGCATTATTACCCATAATAATGGCCTAGGACCTATTCCTTCTTGTCCCCCATTCATCTCATAATAACCCCTTCCTCATGTTTTGGCAAAGAGGGAGAGTCCTAGGGCATTATTACCCCTAATAATGCCGTAGGACCTATTCCTTCCTCCCTCATCCATCCCATGAAACTCTTCAAATGCTTTGGCAAAGAGAGAGAGAGAGTCCTAGGGCATTATTACCCCTAAAACTGCCCTAGGACTCTCTCTCTCTCTCTCTCTCTCTCTCTCTCTCTCTTTCCCAAAGCATTTGAAGAGTTATTATGGGATGGATAGGGGGAGGAAGAAATAACTCCTAGGGCATTATTATTGGTAATGATGTCCTAGGACTCTCTCTCTCTCTTTGCCCAAGCATACAGAGGAGGGGACGGGCACAGTTGGCTCTGGATCTAGAGAGGCAGTGCCAGCTGTCAATCATGTAGCGTGGTGGACCATGACAATATTGTTCGGATCCTTCCCGGCTGCGGCGCTGCTCTGCGCTGCAGCATATACCGAGCATTAGTGCTGACTTTGGGTCACAGGAGTACATTAGTAAATTAAATCTTCTGACCCAAATGAGTAGTAAAGCCAAAAAAAAAGTCTGACTTTACTTCTCTTTTAAAGGCCAACTCCAGGCTCAGCTACTTACCATCCAGAGATTCCCCTGAGCCCCTCCCGAAGGTCCCACAGTGTTCGTTGATGCAATGTTTCCATACTTCCCTTATCCAAAGTCTTGTGGCCAGTCATGTGATGTGCTGAGTTCCCCTTTACCTTCAATCTTTACCCTCAATGATGCGCAGGGTAACATTGGTGTGATGACGTCAGCGCCGCTCTCTGCACCATTGCACAGTGACCATGGTGAGGCCCCCTTGGGTGGCGGGCCCATGACTTCCTATACTCACATTATATTTTTAGTCTTCTGGGTTGCGTGGCGCTGGGTGTCATCATTCAAGTCTGGGGAATGTTCTTGTGGGGAGAGAATAGCTCAGAGTTGGGCTTTAATAAGACGGTATTTAAGGGTCTTCTGCACCTGCAAATCCATATTTATTCCAGTTGGTTGTACACCTTGGGACCAAGGATGCTCAACCATGTCCTTTCGTATACATTTCTTCTGCATAGCAGTGGGTGGCAGGGGCTGACTGGCAAATTTTAGCCCGGGGGGCAAGTACAACCCAGAGGCCCATGGTGCAGCAACTTGGCCCCCCTCCCGCTCTGCTTCTTCCCTGCTTCTGTCTGCCACTTTTGCCATCCATGTAACGGTAGTGTTGATGGTCGGGTGATGTGAGGACTCCTAGTAAGTCCATGAAAGGGGTGATTGGCTGGGGGATGGTGCTCTCCTCCCAATGGGCTCCCTACATGGTTCTGGCCTTACTCCGCTCCTGGGTGGGCTGCTTGAGCTTTCAACAGTCTAGATACTAGCTTGTTTTAATGAGTCACAAGTCTGTGATCTATTACGGACCTGTAACAAATTGCCATGGAATGACTTTTATGATATTAAAACTGAATTCTGTGGTAACTGGATATATCTTGGTAGATGGTTGGTTGCCAAGGCTGCAGATAGAAACAACATACTGTTCCCTGATGTTTTGTGTGCTGGGCTGTTGTCACATCATTATTGATGTGTAATTTAAACCAATTTTAGTTTTCAGTGGGGACTGGTTCCAGTTTGCCTGGAGCTTCACTTTAAAGTACAAGCTCAGCTTTAAAAAAAAACATCCTAGCCCCTCAATACTTTTAGCTGGGTCGCCCCCCAATTCCCCTTTTCCTTCCCCAGTAGGTCCGTACTCACCTCTATGGATGGTTGCGGTCTCCTGCACTCTCTGCAGTGCGGCTCGTAAAAGTCTAGTGCGAAGCCGCCGCGCCTGTGCTGTAACATTCCATAGCCATGATTGGGACATTGCTCCCACAATACAGGTCATCCTATTCAAGTCTATGGGACTTTAGAGCGCAGGAGGCCTGGCACTAGATTTTTAGGGGCTGCAGGGGGTGTGCAAGGTGTCAGCCGTGGTAGGAGTTATGTATGGCCCTGCTGGCTAGAAAGTGGGCTGGGATGATTTTTATTTACACAGTAGAACTCTCATTAAAACAATATGTGCTGCAGCAATTCATTCTAAGGGCATCTGCACTTATAGCTTTCTCTTGAAAAGTCCCACAAAGACCCGCTAATCCTGCCAGTCCACCTAATGCAGCTTCCTGTGATGCGGTGGCAACGATGCTGCACTGCTCCTGAATCCAGAGCAGAGTTGCCACTCTCATGTAGGCTGTGGCTGCTTGCACTACATTGGGATGAGAAAATGTTGCAGGGGGTGTGGCCATCAGCATTGTCACTGCTGACTCATAAGCCCGTAGCTTGTCAATCAGCACCTGGACACACCTAGTCCCGCCCACTGCTTTCTGGATTGACAGCACTGCTTCTGTTGCTGAAACCCTCCCACTGTGAGCTGCAGTGTCTGGGAGGGGGAGCGTGTGAGAAACACATGAAGGAGGATTTGGCTCAGTCAGGGAAAGTAAAGGAAGTTCCCTGTTTACTTTACGGGGCTTGTGCATCACATAGTAACTGGATTTGGTACATGTTTAGACTTTAGTTAGCATACACATTGCAATATGGCAGTTGAAGTAGTTTTTGCCTTTTGTTTTAAATAGCATCTAAATAGTATATTTCGTAATTCCATATTTAAAAATATATTTTGTACATTTCTTCCTGGTGTCAGAGTCTTTGGCTCCGCTTTGTCTGGGTGTGCTGATTACCTCCCCCAAAATATACTAATAGGTTTATGTGCTTCCATCCACATTGGTCCTGTCCGGTGTCTGTCTGTAGTAGGAACAATAGATTATTTGTTAGGGGAACATAATAGAACTTGTTAGGAGAGAGGAACTTCTGTGAATGGGTAATGTTCCCTTTAAAGCACTGGGAAAAAAGTGTACTACTATATAAACAAATTCAACTTTCTGTCACTTTAAACCAGGGGTAGCCAAACTGCGGCCCTCCAGCTGTGGTGGAGCTACAAATCCCATGATGCATTGCAAGATTCTCACAGCCACAGACATGACTCCCGGAGAGAGATGCATCATGGGATTTGTAGTTTTACCACAGATGGAGGGTTGGAGTTTGGCTTCCCCTTGTATTATATAAATGAATACAACTTTCTGTCGCTTTAAACCAGGGGTAGCCAAACTGCGGCCCTCTAGCTGTGGTGGAGCTACGAATCCCATGAGGCTTTGCAAGATTCTCACAGCCACAGACATGACTCCCGGAGAGAGATGCTTCATGGGATTTGTAGTTTCACCACAGCTGGAGGGCCGGAGTTTGGTCATCCCTGCTTTAAACTATGTACAATCTCTCCTTCCGTTTCTTACACGCATTACAGAAGTCAGCCCAGCAGAGGGCCTCAGTTATATCAGAATCACATCAGAGGGGAGCAGAGCCACCCCTGTTAAAGGAGTAGCGTGTTTAGGGTTGTGTAAACTGCTGCAGAAGTACTGGGCTCCTTTAAGATGAGTAAATAAAGTGAAGGAGCAGAGTGTTTTATTACAGGCGCTCTATGTCTCCTTTTTTTACTTTTTAGAATCTACATCAGATTATTTCCATTATTTTAACATGTTTTTACTTCTGAACTTCTATGGCAGGGGTGGGTAAACTCCGGCTCTCCAGGTATGGTGCAACTACAAATTCCATCATGCATCTGTCTCTTGGAGTCATGCCTGTGGCTGTCAGAGTCTTGCAATGCCTCATGGGATTTGTAGTTCCACAACAGCTGGAGGCAGTGGCGTCACAAGGGGGGTGCGGGGAGTGCGGCCCGCACCCGGGTGACACCATTGGAGGGGGTACACCAAAATGACTGACAGTTGGGCACTCAGTCATGGACTGAGAGGCCGACAGTATTAGGAGAGAGACCCGGCGGCATACCTTATTCTGCCGGCTGAATGTCCCCTCCTCTCTCTGTCTGCGTCCATCAACACGATGGCCGCCGGCAGGTATCAATAGGATGGCTGCGCATGCTCGATGACGTCATGGCGGGGTGTCACCTGATATCCGTTCCGGGTGACACCCGGGCTCAGGACGCCCCTGGCTGGAGGATCAGAGTTTGCCAACCCCTGCTCTAAGGCAACCATGTCAGAATAGAGGTTTGGGAGCAGACTGTGCCCCCCCCCCTTACTCCCAGTTTAAACAAGACCTGTTGTTAAAATTTACAGTTCACATGAGTCAGTGGGGCACGTGTCAGCATTACAAAATTGCATTCATATTTTAAAGTTGAACTTCCAGGCAAACAGGTAAATGAACAGATGAAATGCATATAAGGGAGCTGCTTTACATGCTAAAATATTTGTATTTCTGTCCATCCAGTCCTGAGATTTACACCGCTCTGGCTGGCTGGGCAGGAGACCTGTTTTAAAGTAGTATTAACCCCTTAGTGACACAGCTTCAGAAAATGGTTTAGTTCCTGGCAACCGGTGCAATTTTGCAATTTTTGCTATGTGTTTGTTTAACCATCATTTCTATCTTCCACATTCATTACACCTACACATGTTATATACCCTTTTTTAAAGGACAAAATGGGCTTTAATTTGATGTGACAAATGCATATGTAAGTTCTTATTTTGTTAAAAAAATCAAAAAAAAAGAAAAATAAAACCCTATTTTTCACAGTTTTGGCAATAGTAATATGTACATAATTAGTGTAGCTAACAGAAGGTAATTCATAATAAATTCTTATATTTGTCCTGATTTATGGGGTATATCATAAGTCTGGGATTTCAGTTTAATTTGGGAGTTATAGGTCACAAAATACCAGGAGTAATTTTCGGCTAGCTTTGTGAATAACCCTCTTAGTATCTCTAAGGAGAATACAGTATTCTCCGTAAAGATACTTTGTATCGATTTGCAACACACAGTCGGCTCGCAGCTGCACAACACAGTGAGCTGCTGTCGACTCTGTGGCTGTCACAGCTCTGTGATCACAGCAATCAGCTCTTGCTGTGACCACCTAATCTGCTGTTGGGGGTCGGCCTCGGACCCATGAACAGCAGTAACTTAATGAGCGCTGGTCCCTTTATAGACCAGCTCATTGTACAGCACGTCACCAGTCATTAATTAACTGAACGATCGTGATGGTAAAATCCAGGCATTGGCTGGAAGAGGCTAAACTCTTAAACTTTTTTTAATAATGAATCCAGATCAAACAAATATACATCACCCAGCAAGTATTTCTTTACATTTTTGCCCACTTACAGTCATCTTGTTTCTGAACAGCTCCAACTCTCTCAGCTCAGCTTCCCTAAACTTCCCATCCAGTACAACATCACAAGGGACAGAGCTCTACTAACTTGGAGAAGGGAAGAGAGAGAAAGAAGCAGGGAGCAGGGGATTGTCTGAACTTGTGTGTTTGTGGAGACACACACAGCTTACTAGAACACACAAGGGTGACTTCATAGGACCCTGCAAGGGAAAGGAGCCACCCTAAAACAGGAAGTCAGGACCAGTGCTCAGGAGACCAGCTGATTCTGCTGGAAAACAAAACCTTTAAACATCAAGGAGCAGCATCCATTGTAAGTGATTTATTTAAAATTTTAGCTTAAAAACCCTTTGACTTTAATATCACTTTAAGTAACATTTACAAGTCTTGTCCCTTCTCCAGCCTATAACTGGACAGTATAATGAGAAGCAGCAGACTAAAGAGCTCATCTCTCATTCACTCTGCTCTCATATGCTATCTGCATCTACCTTGTTAGCACATGAGCACTACAGCACAACTGATTGGTTCATTGTGCTGCTGCCTTTCCTCGTCTAAGCTTTGCTTTAGAAGAGGCTAATGCCCATACAAAGCAGATACTTACACCGCTTGCATTTACAAAGATACATTTAATGAGGTATTTATGCATACAGAGCCGCATTCATTTGTGTCTTTTATGTCCGCCAGGAGTTCAGCTTTAATTAACAAAATGACCTACTTCTTGCCATCAATAAGACGCAGTGGCTCCCAAGCTGCCTCATGCAACTTTAAAGTAAAGTCAAAGCTAAACATTTCAGGTCATGCAAGAAATGTGTCACCAGCCTAATACTCACCTGTGCTTGGCTACTGCCAGATCTTTGCTGGGAGCCGCATGGCTGACTCTGCTAAAGCTGGCCATACACCTGTAGATTATCTGCAGACTTTCTATGGTCAGATAGAGAAATTGCAACAGATTCCTCCAACTACGCTAAACTGTGTGGATGGAGGAATCTCTCACTGGGCCAAGCTTCAGTGTCTTGCTAGTCGGCCCCGCTGGCTCTCAAAACACCTGAACAATCTGTTTGGATGCCGGCATTGTTCAGGTATTTTGAGAATAACTTTGTTTAAGTGGAAAGGTAACACTAGGGGTCTAATGGACCCCTAATGTTAGCTTTAGGAGAACCTGCCACCACTAATTTACTATCACATAGGGGGAAGGTGAGACCCCCTATGTGATAGCAATGAAGTAAAGTAAAATAGAATAAAAGTAAATATACAAAAACATTTTTAAAATCCCCCGTCCCTGTGAACACATGTATACTAACATAAACACGTGTCGGGTGTGCCTACGTACGAAAATGGCGATCACGCTACCCATGTTAGGTATCGCCATGTGCGCCAGAGTAAAAGCAATAATGCTACGGCCAATATTCGTGAATAACTCTAAACTGATGACCTGTACAGGCTTTTAAGGCATTGCCTATTAACAATTTGGGGTACCCTGTTTTGTAGCTGCTTTACGGGCGCAATTTTTAAGCTTGGCATGTTGGGTATCTATTTACTCAGCATAACCTCATCTTTTATATTTTAAAAAATGGTATCATATTGTGCAAATGCCGCCATTCTATTCTACAGGGTCTGGATTTTCAGGAAACGTATAACTCTCGAGGGTTTTAAATAATTTGCAGGCCTAAAATGTGGATTATAACGTGCAAAAAACACAAAAAAAGTATTGGCATTGAAAGGGTTAAAGGATAAGTGTACTTTTAGTACAGGCTACACTGACTGGCTACAGAGGATGAGCACAACCTGAGCAGTGCTGCTTATAGGGAGTGAAGTGCAGTAGGCCTTATAGACAGGTCCTCTTGGCTTTATTTAAGTGAACTTCACATCGGTTGCACAGTCAGTCTCTCGCCCTCCACCAACCAAGTCAGGGCAAATAAAATGCTTTTGCACAGAACGCTTCTGTGTGCCTATACCTTTAGAGGCATCATAAAGCAATAGCCAAGACTTGAGTATTAAGGAATGTGTAGAGAAAGCATTCTGGAGCGTCCGTCGGCAGAGCCAAGCAATGGAATGTTTGCTTGTTGTGAGAAGCAGATACTTGTGTACTTATGCTTTAGGGAAGAGATGATTCAATGTGGAACGCATGATATAATGAGCGACTCTTTCTGTTCATTCATCATGGCTGTGTGTTTGTTTGTGTGACTGCAGAGAGGCACATATTTTACTTGTGATCTGACCGGCGTGAATGGTTAAATGTTCTCTGCAATATGGTGTGAGCTTAATAGACAGTAATATGTTGATGGTAGTAATATACGGTGTACAGCGATTTTCTGGACTCTGCAATTATTGAGCTCAGTGTTAACGTGGACCTGGACTTAAAAAAAAATGAATATTTTCTGAAATTAGTGACATCTGGGAATGTTAATTGTGCCTAAGCAGTACCAAAAACTTTTTACCCTTAGCAATGTGCTTCCTGTGCCAAGGCACCACTGTGCCTCAGCCTCATAGTTGTATATCTACGGTGTGAGATCATCTAAGGTACTGTGCCTCTGGCTGTTAGTCTCACCAGATTTGGAAGTCAATTTAAGGATGTCCTTTCACTGCAAAAAAGCTGAAAGAGACATTGGCTATCCGGGGCAAAGTGACGGTATCTGTGCATAGCCCATCCCCAGGTGGTTATACTTACCTGGCCAGGATGTTTTTGCTGCCTTCCTGCACTGACAACGATCCCATTAGGGCCCCTTTCACACAGGCAGCTTTGTTCCATCTCAGCAGTGGATCCATAGACATATCATGAATGTAAAATATGTGACACCCGTATCTATTCTGTTCTTTCCTTCACCTTGCAATGCCGTGCAATTACAGATGTAATCCCTACGTGCAGCCGGATGTAAACAGGCATGTGTCCTCCTATATCTGTCCACATCCGTACCTGGACTCAAATTTAATGCATTTGGTATGATGAACCTAAACGGACCCTGGATGTAAACGGAGGCACATCCTCTTATAGCCGATCCTCTCTAGGGATACATTGCAGACTATTTTGATTAGTCTGATCATGGGTCAAAAACACAACGCACCTGTGAAAGGGGCTAAGGGAGTGGGACTTCCAGCTATTGAGAAGCATGTGATCTTCCCATGTGAATGGTCTTGGGCCTTGACATTACCCCTCGTCTATCTGACATCAGTCAACCCCGGAGCTTAAACAGGCAAGACTACGTTTGGTTAACAATAAAAGCCCTCTCATTGACATACAATGCGTCTCCATCTTTAACACTTTGTTAGAACAATACTCCCTATCCTCCTTGTATTGCAAAACTTTTTTTTTTAGAAAGGAGCAAGCATAATGGAATCTGCAAGTTTTACATTTTTGCTATGTGAATGGGAACATGTAACAAATATCAATGTAAATGTATCCCAATTTGGCTGCAAAAGTAGAAATACATTTTAAAGGAGAACTATGGGGTTAAGGCTTTTCCCCATAGTTCTCCTTAGGGTAACGGGAGGACAGAAACTAGCATCCTCCTTTCACCCTAGGCTCAGTATAGCGCGCGGTATACACCCTAGGCTCAGCTGTAGCTCGCGGTATACTGAGACGCCGCAGCTGAAGCGGATCCCGACAATTGTGCCGGGATCCGCCCAGCTGCGTGACTGACAGCTGGCTCTGCCTATCTAGAGGCAGAGCCAGCTGTACCCGCCCCCTCCCCCGTCCGTTTTGCCAGTCAGCGCCGGCGGATCGGAGCGGGGAGGGGGGAATCCAGCCCCTCCCCTGTCACGGCAGAGAGCCGTGACAGGATCGAGAGGTGAGCGAACGCCGGTATGTGTTCGCTCACCTCCCGATCTTCTGAGCCGACCTGTGACAGTCTCATTGTCACAGGACGGCCAGAACTATGAGGTGAGTGAAAAGCACTCACCTCATAGTTCTCCTTTAAGTAAGCGACACACAAATGAAAACTATCACTTTCTCAGCAGTCAATGTAAGGATTTTTCTTGCATATTAATAAAAGCTAATTGTTGGAAGCACTCCTGTCAGTGTTATATTGCTTCTCCCAACCCCTGTAACTGTCACTTTTGCTGGACAGCTTGGCCCGTATGTTAACTTAGAGAAAGGTATAAATAATGGAATGTGTACTGTGTACCCAGAGATGGTCCACTCAAGATCTGTACACCTAGAATCAAGTTGCTAGGGACCTTTGGTCCTCCTCTTCTAGTCGTCAGTTCAAGATGCATGGATGCTGAGTGGGTGAAATGTCTTTCAGCTCTTTCATGGATCTTCATTTCTTCATGGAGGTATTGTGTCAATCTCACGTAAAGCAACAGACATCACACGCCAACATTCTGGGGTCTCATAAGGCCTTGAGAACAAGCCTGCACGTTGGCTTGTGATGCCCGTTGCTTTATGTAAATAAAAGACAAAGTTATCATCATGTCAAGGCGTGCTGGTAGGGACCCCTATTTTCCTATGATTGTATGGTGGCGCCATCCACCTGTTCACTACAGCAACCCTGCATGGACTATAGGCAAGCCAGTAAGGTGTGCGAGAGGTACAATACTATTTCTATTTCAGCTCTCTGTGTGATGATTTTCCTCGGGGCCGGGCCTCCTCGGTCCTGCTGGCTTGTGTGGCGGCTGCTCCGCGTTCCACTGTGGAGCGCAGACGCTGATCGACTTCCGGGTTGTGACGAGCGGCCTGCGTTCCACGCTGGAACGCGGAAGTCACATGTTCCGGCCGGCGTCTCCTCCCACCTCCTGGGGCTATTTAAAGCCCCAGCTCTGTCAGCATGGCGTTCAACAATTGCCTCTGAACGCCTGCTGACATATTGAACCCTGAAGAAAAGACAGAGTCTCCTCACTCTCTAAGGATCATCCTCCGGTGGGACCCACACCCTGCACCTTCGCTGCTCTGCCGACCTTCAAACAGCAAGTATAGCTCCGCTGGGAGCCTGTTACAAACTGTCAGCTACTTTGATGAATTCACTGCTGTGCTACTGCTGTTACTGATACCATTGTGGGGAGATTCTACAGTTGTTCGTTCAGGAGGTCTGCCTAAACCATATTGCTTTACCTAGAAGATTACCTACCGTTTAACCCGATACTACACCGTTGCCTGGGCTATGAGGGAATAGCCCATCTATTATTACACGTTTAACATTGGCTGTGATGCAAGAGTCTCAAACTCCCCCTTGAGACTGGGAGTGACGCCTGAGACTCACGACTGAGAAGCCATTACCTCCATACACGCCCTCACTCCCTCTCCGCAGTTGCGCTCCAGTGCGACCCACTACAGTAGACGTTACACTCTGTCCCAGCCATGGTATTCTTTGTGTAGCCATGATGTCTCCCTCCATTACAGTGATGCAAATCCAACTGGGGATTGGATGGAGGAGACATATTTGGCCTAGGGGGGCAGGAAGTTCAGTCCTGGTCTGCGGGTAGACAAACTTTCCATAAAGTAATATGTGCAGTATCGGCTGATCTCCGCTTAATCATTCACGAAGAATAGCAATTGCCTGACAGTTTTCCAACCTTATAACAGACATTCTGACAGCCTTCACTTTTCTCTTCTTATATGTTTTTGTCACTGCACTGTCAAAATGCAATACAACTGTGTTCAAATAATTCATATAATTTCGGTCCCATGTGCCCGATTATGCACCGAGCAAACCGATGCTGGACTTATCTCAATAGTGATTGGCTGGGAAATTCTATTCTGAACAATTGATAGGTTCTCCTGTGATTGGAGGGAACATGGGAACTACTACTGGGAACATGGCGTGTTTACCCTCTTTCCATCAGATTGTTTTTGGCCGGATCCGGCAAGAATCCTCTTGTATATATAGTATACTTAGAGCTTGTACACAGGGCATGCAGGAGCTGCATTTTAATTGTGTTTAGAAAGTGTTTGCAAAAATTAACCTTTGCAGTGGGGCTACCCCCGCACTGCAAGGGTTAACTGCCATTTTGGTCTAGGGCAGGGGTAGGCAACCTTGGCTCTCCAGCTGTGCTGAAACTACAAATCCCATAAGGCATTGCAAGCCACCGGCATGACTCCCAGAGGCAGAAGCTTGATGGGATTTGTATTTTTATATTATATATTTATATTATATTTTATATATTTATATTATATTTTCAGCACAGCTGGAGAGCCAACGTTGCCTACCCCTGGTCCAGGGGATAGATTAAAGAAGATATGCTTACCTGATCCTCGGTCGCACATAGCTGCTAGACAATCCCTGCAGCCTCTTCTTCCCTGAGCTCCAGCAGTCTAAGAACCCGTGACATCATCATGTCTAATGCAAGGTCCATTCACCTGCATTAGATGTGAGGACACCGAGGGACTTACCACAGTCGGGGCAGAGAAGTGGACATTGACTGTCGCAGTACTGATGATCAGGGGAGTATATCGTCCTTTTTCCGGTGCCTAGCCCAAAACTCAGACTGAGCTCATCAGTGTGCTGCTTATCCTTCCACTGTCCAGTCACAGGGAGAGGGGTGGGGAAGCATCTTGTAAAAGGAAGTGAAACTGCAGCAGAGAAAGATCACCTCCCCTCCCTTGGTGGACAGGCATGCGCTGTGTGGCAGAGCTGTGTAAATCCCATGGCATCATCATGTCTTATGCAGGTCCATTGACCTGCATTAGACCTGAGGACGACGAGACACATTCCACAGCCGGAGTGGAGGGGGAGAGAGGAGGGTGCTGACTGCCACAGGACCAAGGACCAGGCAAGTAAAACAGCTTTTTCTTAGTCCCCTAGACCAGGGATAGGCATCATGCTTCTTGGAGTCATGCCTGTTGCTGTCAGAGTCTTGCAATACCTTATGAGACTTGTAGTTCCACAACAGCTGGAGTGCCAAGGTTGCCTACCCCTGCCCAAGACAAAACAAGCTCTTAAACCTTACAGTGCGGGCAGTTTTTGCCACCTGAGGGGGGGTTGGGCTGCTGGTGGTGCACCTTCTGGGAGAGGGGGGTCCGGGTTGTTTTGCCGCCTAAGGGGGTAATAGTTTGGGCTGCTGGTGGTGCACGTTC